>NW_022704992.1:4196621-4231642 GCF_011630105.1 Anneissia japonica | reverse complement strand
TATATATATATATAGATATGTGTGTATATATATATATGTATATTCATTCATTCATTCATTATTCTTTATTTCAGACTTTACATCCATAGTTAAACATCGTCAACTTAACTAATAATAATTTAAATACAAGGGGAAAATAAACCCCACATGATCCTTAGAAATTAAGGATTAACATAAAGAAGTTCGTTCCATCTTTTTGAGAGCCTAGAACTTTCATATATATGTATATATATATATGGAGCACATATCTATCATCCACAGGAAGACGCTGCCTCAAAATTACTATGCAATTATTCACAACGGAAAGAGAAACAAAAGACAAACAATGAATGACAAACAAAAATATTTTGAATATAACATATGGTTTATTACATTTATTTTACAACTATTTGTCTTTTGTACAATACAGCTTGATAAAGCATTGCCATTTAAAAGAAAAAAAGCTGTTGAACTGCTGCTCAGTAAGACAATCCTTCTTTCGAATGCCTTAAATGTTCTGTTTCTATTCACTGTTATTGACTACTTGTCTAAAATTTAGGTAACTGATGACTGTCAAATAAATATTTTACAATTCACTTTCACAAACTCACCTGCATCAATGTTTTTTCGTTTAATGCCTCCAAACTCGACGTTACACACAGGCTTGGCGTTACTCTTCCGCTGCTTGGAAGGCTTCCATCGGATACATCGGATCGAGGAGACTTGCCTGGAGTTATAAATTGATGAAGTATACAAAATAATGATACATACAACCAAGAAAGGTTATCTTAGTTCATTAACCAAATATCCAATGACCTAAAGGTCTGTCCGTATTATCAAATGTTCTGTCCATATATGGGTGTGATGTTATATTATCATGCCCATATATGGCATATCGCAGATGTCATATAAAACGCGACAGAAATAGCAGGACGGTGTCAGGCGGGAGGAAAGTTTTTCAGCATAATTAGGACTCAGTGTAAGCACATACTGTAGGTAGATCTTCAATCCACAACACGTTATATAAATTATTATACTTATTATTATTATATTTTTTTTTTTGAGTTTTTTATACAGTGATGTAACTATTCAGTGATTAGTACTGCTTTAATTTTTATATTATGTTTTTCATTTAATTTTGAATTCATTCTTTATGTAAATTTTGAATTGAGAGGCTGTTATTTATTTTACTGTAAATTAATTAGTTTAATACTCTCTTTTGTTTTGTTTTACTATGTGTATTGAAGGTCCCTAATGATCAGCTTCGGCTGGATGGACCACCCTCATTAAAGGTTGTTGAAATAAATAAATAAATAATAATAAAGGAAGCCTTGTACTAAAATATTTTTAAAAAAAAAAATAATTATATATTTACAAATATTAACAAAAAATTAACAATGTTTGGAACAGCAGGTAAATTTCTTAAAGCTCAATTAATTTCATGTTAGCAAATATTTAGTAGACCATTGAATTATCAACTTAGAAAACGTAAAACCTTTAACTTTCAGAGCCTTCTTGAGCTAGAAAAACAAGTGTACATATTTGACACCATTCATAAATATTAGACAAACCCACTAGCTAATGCTAAACATTTAGGTACACTGTCCTTGCGACCATAGCGTCATACTGGGCGAGGATCAGAATCGCATAAAGGAATCAATAAGCGAATGAAATGTGAAAATCAATAATGAATTACCTACCTATTAGGAACTGTATCAATTTGAACTATATTATTAAGTACCTAGAGCTTTAAATGGAGATGTTTTTTTTCCTTAGTAATGTCATTCTAATGGTAATTTTCTTTTATATAGCCATAGTAAAAATTACAATTGGGTTTTTATTTCTCTTGCCTTGTGAACAAAAAGTGACTATTGGGGTATGATTTGATGAGTGCTCAGTCAAATTTCTTAAGAGCGAATACAAGAGTTATTATTATTATTAAAAAGCATTTATATAGCACCTTTACAAAAAAGATCAAAGCGCTGTACATGATAAAAATAAGTACAATATTTTAAATCTATCAATAAAAATGGCAAGTACAAATTACAACATTCAATAAAAATTCCGAAGATCAAAGTGCAGTACATTAAAACCCACTTATACAAATATAAAAGTAAGTACTATATAATTCAAATAATAGAAATGGCAAGTACAATAAAGCCCGGAATTCAATAAAATTTCCTACAAAAAGCTAGTTAACGATAAAAACATAGCAACAATAAAACACAAGTATGTAATAAAATTATGAATCAGTCAAGTAATGTTAAAAAACTGTTAAAAAACTACTCTCTAGAAAAAAGATGTTTTAAAAAGTTTTTTAAAAATAAAAGTTATTATGCCCTCCGCTGCCTTGAAATCTCCAAAGATAAGATATATATATTTCTTCCTAATTATGAAAACTATTTGCTAAATAAGAAAAAAAAATTATTTTATTTTTATTCTGATACTCTTATTGTTTTATTATTATTTTATTTTTATTTATTTATTTATTTTTTTAATTTTTCAATTTTTATTTGATGCTCTTTAAAAAAAAATAAGTATGTGAAACAAGGAATAAAAAAAGTCTCACCAAAAACCACTAAGCTAAACACTCCACTCTTATTCATCATGATATTTAGTAGGCCTACATATTCAAAATCAGCACCAATTTAATTTCTTTACTTTATTGGATGTTTTAACAAAATCATATAGACAGCAAGGCAAGGTCAGACAGACAGTATCAGCTAATTGTCGACCGCCAAAGCTTGAGAGGGAGGCCATAAGCACACGGTGCCTGGGTTCACTCTGACAGCAGGACTTTTTCTCACAACTAAAAAACAACTCTACTCCATTTTTATCACCATTTGCATTTAAACAGGTCACATGGACGATTAAATGTTACTGGGTAAAGAAATCGCCATGTACTCTTTCTTGCCCAATACTATTCACACATTAACCTTGGGCTGACACGTTGAAGGGGATGGCAAGTATACATGTTGCGACTAACAATATTAATATTAATAAGAAGAATAACAACAATAACTTAAATATGAAGTTTTGTGGTTTGATTATATCTATTTTTTGCCGGTGGGAAGCAAATCTCTGTTAAATAAAGTATCTGCCATAGACTTGGTTTATAAAATATCGTCCATCCTGTAATTGGCTAGTTACTATGGAAGCACCTAAGTGGCATTCGACTTGACGACTTTGTCAAGATAATTATGTTGTCAAGTCGACATAATATACATATCATGTCGACATGGCGAGATAGATTATCTTGACAAGTCGACATACTAAATATGTTTTGTTGTCATGACGAGATACAGTAGGTTATCTTGACAAGTCGACATAATAAAAGTTGTATGTTGTCATGGTGAGATAAATTATCTTGACAAGTCGACATAGTAAAAATGTTATGTTGTCATGGCGAGATAGATTATCTTGACAAGTCGACATAATAAAAATTTTATGTTGTCATGGCGAGATAGATTATATTGACATTGACAAGTCGACATAGTAAAAGTTGTATGTTGTCATGGCGAGATAGATTATCTTGATAAGTCGACATAATACAAATTGTACCTTGTCATGACAACATAACTTTTATTATGTCGACTTGTCAAGATAACCTAATCTCGCCAAGACAACATAACATTTTTACTATGTCGACTTGTCAAATAATTTATCTCACCATGACAACATACAACTTTTATTATGTCGACTTGTCAAGATAATCTATCTCGCCATGACAACATACAATTTTTATTATGTCGACTTGTCAAGATAACCTATCTTGCCATGACAACATACAACTTATATTATTTCGACTTGCCAAGATAATCTATCTCGCCATGACAACATACAATATGTATTATGTCGACTTGTCAGTATAATCTATCTCGCCATGACAACATACAATTTTTACTATGAAGACTTGTCAAGNNNTACAATTTTTATTATGTCGACTTGTCAAGATAATCTATCTCGCCATGTCGACATGATATGTATATTATGTCGACTTGACAACATAAATTATCTTGACAAGTCGTCAAGTCGAATGGCACTTAGGTGCTTCCGTAAGTTACCCACTGTTTGAAATTATTGAAAACAAAAAGCAAGCAATGGCTGTTGTATGTGCCTTTTACTCCTCTTTCTACTCTGTATCTTCACCCTGTCTTTGAGGCCCAATCAAGAGGACCCTCTTACCTTGAGAATTTTTCCTTCTGATTTCTCTTTCGCTTGAGTGCCTTGCAGGATGAGGGCGCTCTCTTGGAGTTGACCCTTCTTCAACCGACCGCTGTTTCCGCTGTTTGTGCTTTTTAACATCGACTGCTTTTGAGTCGGAACATGACCGTGACAAGCCAGCCTCCTATAAGCGAAGAATATTAATTTGATTACAAACATGTTTTCACTTTAATTTATTCTTATAGTTTTGTAAAATCAAACGCATATAATTTGTTTTACTGAAGAACAAGTAGACATTATCTGAGGCTCAAACATCTACTTCTTTCTTTTTTTTTCTAATTCCTTGTTTAATCTTTCTTTCTTCATTTTATTAAATGTCGGTCAAATTAGTTTCTAAAGGGCATTGGGTAATTACATCGGAAAACATTTTAGCTCACATGTCCCAATGTTAATCCGATTAAAATTTAAAAATCAATGGAGAGGCACAAGGTGAATTATCTTTGATTTGTGTCTTGGTGCATAAAAAATCATGTTTTATGGTTACCATAGTAACTGTTATATGTGATTGATATTACCTTTAATGATATTAGGATTTGAGGTTTGCTGTTACTAACAATGTTTTTAATGAAAGACATTTCATTATGAAAACAAAAAAAAACTCCAAAGAATTTAAATGCCTTAAAGCCAGGCTCCGGAGGAAAGAATGTGTTGATATGTAGAACTGATTTTTGTAAGACATGAAAAGCATATTTGATGAAAAACTTGGAAGCAGTTTATGAGATACAGATTTTTGACAATATTTAAAAACTGGGGGAAAAGGCTGAAAATAAGGTGGTTATACCCCTTTTCCCCCCAGTTTTTAAATATTTAAATCAAAACTGGTTTGAAAGACTTTATTCATAAGTCTTAGTCCATTTAGAAAAGCTATCATATCTTTTTGTATTTAATATTTATTGAAAACTCATGATGATATAAAAACAAATTATACTACTGAGGCAATATCGAGCTAACTGTGTCGGTATGGACATATCAATGGTCATTATGTATTGAACGCAATCAGGTGAAAAGTGCATGCCTGTCCATAGATTCTGACCGTTGTAACACAGCCTAATTGATAATGATTATTTACACGCTTCACTGACTCTGCATTGTCTTAAATATGTGCAGCAGTTAATTAAATCCATAATGATACTTCTTACAATTGATTTCTTATAAAGGATGAGGTCACTGTTATGAAATGTACTTTTTATAATTTTATGGTAACTTTCTAACTTGCAAAATGAATTTTGAGCCATTATTCATCCTTCTATATGCTATTGAAAGTGTAAACATCCTGCATACTTTATCATTATTGGCTGCTTTACAGATTGTACCATTATTAGATCTATTTTTACTATCGATCTATCTATTTTTTAAGTTTCCAGTCATACTCTTGACTCTGTAAACTAGAGAGAGTAGGATGTTTATATTTTTTAATCATAAGAAAAAAATACCTTGGAATTAGAAGATTATTATGGAGAATTTTCATAACGATGTTACTGTTTAAAACCAAGGTAGATAAAACTACTTAAATATTAAACATTAGTTTTACCTAGAAATTAATCAAAGATATGGATTTAAACTATTCAAAAAATATTGTGGATGTTTATTCAGTTGGTAATAAAAACTAACTTAAATAATGATATTGCTGTTTATTATATAATAACTACATTTAAATTACGAAAATATTAAATACTGATTTCTATTTTTATCAAGATATGGATGTGAAGTATTGTATTTGAAATTTGGCAATGAAAGTGAATAAAATGAAAATTAAATATTTCTTTTTCTGATAATTTAAAGGATTTTCAATCTATGTAAATTATTGCTCTCTAAATAAATATTAAAATAAGCAAAATCTAAAATAGAAAATAAATTTACAGTAGTTAATATTATCATACCACATGCAGTATATGATTTGAACCCTGGTTCCTCCTATTGAAAAGCAAGCACCTTCTTACTAGTACCACTCAATTTAATCTTTACTATTAATTAATTTAATGATTACTTATTTGCTATATAAGCCACCATAAGCTAAGTACTACCAGTTTACTCACCTCTCTACTTTGCTTTCTTTTATCACTTGCTGGACGTCGGTGACGTCTTTCTAGCCTCTTTGGTCCAGATTCTGTCTGGTTTTCTTCTGCAATGCAACAATGGTCATCATAATCATGGTGATGATGTCCTTTACAAAGTTAATGATAATTTATTCTGGTTACTGTACTGATGATGATGATGACAAGACTAATACTGGTGAAAGTTATGATGACAACGATGATGATAAAAATATGTTCGTAGTGGTGGCGATGATAAGGATGCTAATGGTGTTGATAAGTTTAAAGTTAATAAACAATTACCAGGCTGATAATTATTGTAGTGATGGTCAATTTACAGATTTCTTCCATTCAACACCATATAAGTTTCATTTCATCAGTTTCAGTGAAGATGTGTTGATTTATTGTCTTTATATTTTTTAAATTACGTGGAAATGGTGATTAGAATGCTGGTAAATTAAAATAGTGTCCTACTGTACCTTGGCTTTTTGTTCTCCTTAACTCTACCTTCACTTCTCCAGTTTTCCGATCTTCCTCTTGCTTATCTTTATCCGGATGTTCTCTCTCCCTCCTTTCTTCCTCATTGTCTTGTCGATTTTGCATTGTCTTCCGTATCAAGAATGGAGATTTACTCCGTTCTACTGGATCCCTCCGTTGTAATCTTGACTTTGAAGATGACCTTTTTTCTCTTGAAACTCCACTTTTCCTAGAATCCTCCCTCGATTGTCTTTCGTCGGATTGTTTAATTTGTTCCGCTTCTGGTTTTGACTTCACACTTGAGTTTTTCGATCCTTCTTTACTCTTTCTCCGAGACACTTTTTTATTTGAATTAACATCAATAATGTTATTTGATGCACTAGCAAAAGCTTTAGACACTTCTTCATCCAGTTCACTATTCACTTTATCTGGACTAATATCTTTATTTTTTTTATCTATACTATTATTTAGAGAAGCTCTTGGTGAAGCTAGTTTAATTTTCAACTCACTTAACTTTCTCATTCGTTTGTACTCATCAAATGATGGTATATGAATCTTTGGTGAAGACTTTGACCCTACGCTGCCAGTTCGACCTCTGGGTGTTTCAGTTAGATTAACGGACGGATCAAATGCTGTTCGCTGTTCCGCAGTACTAGGGTAATTTGAATAAGTATTTAAATCGGATGGAACGCTACCAGACTTTTTAAGGTCTGTGGCAGAGGATGATTTACTGGATGCTGGAGTCACTTTTCTTTGTTTCCATGAAATATTTGCTGGCTCACTACTTGGCTTTTTCTTTTCATAGTTATTATTTTCTGGCGTCAAAAGAGTATTTGGTACATCTTCCTGATTGTAGGGTGCTGAACAGGTATGTTGGGCATCATAGATCTTAGACACAATAACTGGATTTGTGGTTACCTCTGAAGATTCAAACATACTTTGGAATTGAAATGCTTTCAATGGTGTTGGTGACATGCTCCGGCTACGACTTAAGCTGGAATTCGTTTCAGCGATGAGAACTGCTACCGGTGATCTTTGTATATCAAGGTCAATTGAAGGCTCTTTGAGGTCAATACTGTTCGAATCATTCTTCAGGTATTTTCTTAGTTTGGTGGTGCTCTTCAGAGCTTCAGACCTCGGAGAGATTGTCTTAAAGTTTTTTAAAGTATCTTTGTCAGACTTTGATCTGTACAAGTTGGATTTATTTTCCAAGAATGTGCTTTTCGTTAAATTTTCATCTGGTGTGACAACAATGTCCGGAGAAACTGGTCGTCCAGGTAAAATATCATACTGCTTATTATTAACTGGTGGTGTTTTTAATGAATAATTTGATGGCAAAAAACTGGTAGGACGTGCTGTCACAGATGAATATGAATTCGGCGTAAAATCGACAGGACTAGAAAGTGATCTTGTAAACACTGATTTACCAGGGTCATGGACTGGACTAGGCGTTGCAGAGCGTAATCCTGTGAAAGTCTTTGGGATTGTTGTTGAATATGATGTCCATGATGGTGAGTAAGATCTGTTGCTATAACCAGTATTATATACACTATCGGATGTCCAAGCGCTCTTGACTGGTTTAGAAAAATCCAGAAAGCTTTCAGTACTCGATTTTGGTGATACGCGCATATTTGAGAACTCCTGGTTAATAGAATCATTGCTTGCAGTCAAAGAAGAAGATTTTAAAACATCGTCATGTCTTGTTAAAATTGGGGAATCTGTACCTTGTCTTAAATCTGTCATAGAACCAGAGGTTCTAGTCTTGTACCAGTCATTGTAGCTAACAGGATTTGATTGCATTGAAGATGTTGAATCATTGCACAAATTTACAGAGTAAATCGATGACCCATATGCTGGACTGCTACTACTATTTCCTACAATTAAAGACGATGTTGGAAGAGAGCTCTTACGGTACAAGAAACCTCCAATGGAGTATGACATTCCAGGCCTAGAAGATGGTGAATAGTTGAGTGCTGATGACATGCTGGTAGTTGACAAAGAGGATCCCTTTGGAGAGGCCTTGTCACTCAAGCCTGATGAATCAGAACCCGGGACTGATAGACCAGCCATTGTTCTGTTCCTCATTAATACTCCTACATATGACTTTCTCTAGTAGGGGGTTGACTGTTGTCAAACAATGTTGTTGTTCACATGTCTTTCAAGCTGTTTGTCAAGCAAATAATTTCCATATTACTTTTGCTAAACCATCTCATTGTTTTGACAAGTTATCTTAATAGCATTAGTACTGAAAGAAAAAATTTTAAACAATATAAATTTTTTAGTCTATTATAGAAAAGAAGTATGTGATGCAAAAACTGTGTCTCGGTATGATACATAGGGAGTGGAGTTGTAAAAATCCTGATGAATGCGGAACCAACCCAGACTGGCAGTCAATACCGGTATGAATTCCTTTTGTTTGTTACGATTTTTTATACGCTACTGATTTTGATCTGGTACTTGTATTTTAAATATGAATATTTATACCATATTTATTATTGAGGAGTATTTTTGAAGGGGCTTTTATTTGAAGGAGGCATTTATTTTTTTTAAGTGTGAAATGGATACATATTTTATACTCAAATAAACGCCCCTTAATTTCACTGTAAATGTTGAACTACTGTACAAGACATACTGTAATTACCGTCAAAATGTGTTATTGCGTGATTATAAAGACGACTTACTCACAACCAGGTTAAAAAAAATGTAATTCTACTGGACTAGACTATTAACAAAATGTATTGAGAATGATGTTGCTTCCATTAGATTTGTTTTCAGTAATTTTTTGGGCGGGGGAGGGGGGGAAGAAGTTTATTCGAGGGAGGCACTTACTCAAGCAGGGTGTTTATTCAACTAAATACAGTATTAGAAAGATAGACGCCATGAAGTCATTATTCTTGAAAATAATATGCAAATAAAGAAAACAATATCCAAACCATTAAATGTACGCAAGGAATTAAATTGGTATAAAGCGGCTTTAATTGCTCCCAGTTCTTATCATTGCAAACCAATGTCCCATCACAAATAGCCTATTGTAAACACTTTAAAATGAGACAATAATTTTTGACTGAGATAACAAGGTCATTAGGTTCAATAGGGTTTTCGAAAAGAAGATCTACAATGCTGAGTGTACTGCACTAACTGTACACAATGACGCTAACCCTGGTTTCCATAAAATAGCTACATGCTATTGGCAATGCTGATTGTTGGTCAAATTAGGGAGTCTTTCCCACATCATGCATTTGATAGTAAACACACTATAGTAACAACGTAGCGATTTTATGGAAACCAAGATTTAGACAACACAAAATCAATTATATAATTTTATATTATATTCTATTTTAACATTAATAGGAATAATAATAATTATAATAAAACAAACAATAATAACAAAGAAAATTAATACTAAAAATAACATTAAATTTATATCTAGGCTAACTATACCTACATTGGAGCATATTTTTATATTCAAGTATACATGAATTAGAAGTTCCTCAGGAGGACATTAACTATTTAATTGAACTACAGAATCAATGTAATAAAGTATATTATGTTGATGATTAACAATAACATTGAAACGTTTTAAAATAACAACAATATGGTGACTGCACTTTCTAAATATGATTGGGGGTAATTACACGCATCATTATAGCCAATCACAAACAGTTAGTTAATGATCCTTGATACACTGAATTTTTGAAAAAAGAAATTATAAATATAGTTTTAATTATTATTATTATATATTATGTATAGCAAAATCTAGAAATGTTCAAGTAGTCAATATATACACTTAGTGTGTCTTTATAATAAAAGAAATTCTGCAAAAAAGTAATGTAAAAAAAATGGTAAAGGTAGAAGAATATCCCATAACTCGCAGGGCCATTGTGCTGAATTGTGTATGGGTGTGGTTCGTGAATAGGCGTGGAAAAGAGACGCACTTACAGTAGCTTCAAGTTCACATCGACAACGAGAGGGGCTGACATGAACCATAGCATAGGGGTGCCCTACCCCCCTTACTCTTCTGAAAGATGCAATGGGTGTTATCAAGTTCACAGGAGCCAGATGTGTTCACTGGACCGCCATTTTAAGCCCTGGGCAGCTCAAAACAGCATTAATGATAAAGCAGTAGTTAGCGGCACCCATGATTTACCCCTCGGCCGAAAACTACTGTCTGTGATATGCTACTCTAGATAACTTTCAATATTTGAGTTGCTTTGTTTGTTCAGTAGGCTAAATTATTAGCTTTCAATTGGGAAGTAGAATGATAAAATATTTCCCTCACCAATGAACATTCATTAAATAACACAGTTTCTTTGACTGGTGATAATATGTTTTAACTATAGGCCTACTGTGGTCATTGCCTATAAGCGTTAATATTCATGTTCTTTTGATTAGCAAATACTTTACTGAAATTTTATGGGGCCCACGAGTCATTGTTACACCACTGATTGATCCTTTAAAATTAGCTATTCAATGTTTTAATTACTAACATTTCCACAATTCATGACGAACAGTATATCCTTATTAAATTGTATAAACCTTACAAACTGTTATTTTCTGATTCCATAACAATCTAGACATTTTTTAATCATTAGAGCCTATCAATTATAATGAATTTTACCTTGACTATTTGATGCTGTCACAGCCCCTGACAATGTGCGTTGTACCCTAAAGTACAGTACTTACTAAAACAAGATCAGTCAATAGTTGATTGACATTTATGACTATTATGTGCCTCAATTCTTTCAGAGTCTTGTAGCATTCTTATTTTTAATTAACAGAATCATTGAAATGTATTTGACGTGAACATAATTCACCGACTCATAACACAACATGTCCACGTCTCTATTCTTAGTGCTCTGAGCCTCGCAGCATTCCGACTTTTCATTAACAGAACCACTGAAATGTGCATGACTATTTAATTCACCTAATCACAACACAAAACAATATCCGAGTCTCAATTCATTATGTTCAGAGCATAATCACTGCTTTGACTTTTTATAAAAGTATCAAAATTAATGATAATATAATTCACCTAATAACAACACAATGTGTCCGTGTCATAATTCTTAATGCTCTTACACCACAATGTGACTTTTCATTATACAGAAATATTGAAATGTATGTTAATTCACCAGAATTGGGCCAAAAACTATACCATGTCTCGCCTCACATTTAATGATTTTTCAGATGCTTTCTTTTCTTCTTCCTTCCCTGTCCCCTTCCTTTCCCCACCAACACACACAAACATAGGTAAATAAGTTGGCCAGGCTAGCGGCACAAGTGCATAATAGTTACTACCATATTCTATCTACATGCGTAATAAATGACCTTCTTCCATCCAATTAACAGGTTACATACACACATCATAATTGTAAATTGATTGCATGATGATGTCTATTATACAAAGTAAGCCACTTGATGGATTCTTGGACCTACAGTAATAACCTAATACATACAAGACCTTGTGACAGAATTAGTTGAAGGTGGGGAACATGAGAACAACAGTTTAGTTAAGTACATCATAACTGATAGCACCTTGATAACACATTATGGGTCTCCAAACCTTAAAATATCCTGAACTAAAGCATTGATTCTTTATCCCTTTAATCAGTCATTTTACCCACTCCTCTAATCATCTTCATATTCCCTTTCATAGAACCACATCTTTCCAGCACAATATTCAATTTACTGGTCCTAAGCTCTGCCGGGAACAATCTCCCTCACTCCATTCTAAATTCCAATTCCAAAAAAAAGCGCTTTTGTTTGAGACTGAAGAAACACCTCCTATCAAATTATGCACAATTTTCTGTTCCCTTTGTTTTGTCCCAAAATAAAAAGATAAAAAAAAAGGGGGAGAAAAAATTGCATATTAACTTTGAGTATATTAATTTTGAGTATCCTAATTTTGTCTGCTTTGTCTGTCTTGTCTTGTCATCCGTTTTGCTGTCTCTTTTCCTTTTTGGGCTTGTTTTGTTCTGTGCTTTTTTTTTTTCTCATGCATGTCTTTGTTTATATTTTTTTTTTTGGTTCTGTTTTTTTCTCTCTTCATTCAGGGCAGCCCTACAAGCTCCACTTTCCGGGATTTCGCCCTCAAACTTGGCAAGTTATTTATTATTTTTGGATTATTAATATTGGAGAAATAATCGTTCTTTTGAACTTTGAATGCTTCTGGAATACAATTGATTAGAATTTTTGAAAATCTTTTAAGCTACTGTACTTCAACATTTTATGGGTTCTTTGCAGCCAACCTTTGCCCTTTCTTTCTAGGGATACAGTTTGTTTTTAATTAGACCCATCTTATTGTTTAGGGAGATGTATAGTAATGTTAATTTTTATGATAGTGGTTGACCATATGAAGAAGATATTATTTTCTTGTATCATATGTCAGAAGTCATTGTGTGTAATAATAGCTCCAAAGGCCCTGTATCTATTGGAAAACAATAAATAAATCATTTTAATTAGTGTTTGATATTGCCTGCATGTAATTACATTGGCCCTCGTATTATGTTTCTTATTTTATGCATGCAGCTAAGATTACTCCGTCTCTGCTTAACTTGATACTTCACAGAGGCTTGTAGAAGAACAAATTTATAAAACATGCTTGTCATGTTGGATGGATGGATTTATTCGGTAAACACCAAGGATCCCACGAAAGTCTAAAGACTGGGATCCTTCTGTTGGTGATTTGGCAGTATACCAGGATACAATCTCCTACTCTTTTCCGAAGTGGCCTGTGTTCTTTAGCATGCACACGGGCCATAATGCACCAACAGCTTTAATTAAACCCCTCATCTGAAAGACAGTGCGCTATCGTAACTTGCATTTCAGTTCCCTACCTGAAACACAAAAAGAGCAGCGATGGGAATTGAACCGGGGACCTAGAGGTCTCCACAGTTCAGCACACACATTGGCTACCAGTTTAGCTGACTGCAAAAAAGCTGCTCTCTATTAAACTTATAGTTATTACATGTATACAAATACTATATAGCATATATTCTAGGTACATTATATGTACAGTTAAAAACAAAATAAATAAAGAAGTTTAAGACAAGATAATTATTTTTAACTTTGTAAGTACAGTTGAAATAACAGCTTAGAATCAAATTTTGGAATGATGGATGGACATGTAAATTTAAGAGTTTTGAAATAAATGGTTGTTGTTTGCCAACACTATCAATTTAAATTATGTTTAGGAATTCTTAAAATGAATGCATAACTTATAAAGAATGCAATTCAGCGATTTGAAAACTAGGACCATGACAGGTAAACACAATGTTATTGTTAAAGTACAACAATATAACAGTGTCACCCGAAACTAAACAAATCAATTATTTTTTTGAAGCATACCCCAAGATACAATTTCCTTTATAAAAAGCATCTCAACTGAAAAAAAGCAGAATAGAGTCAACTATAAAAGAACTGTCAGTTCTACATAAATAAATGAAACATTTACAGATAAATTACATTTTTTTTAAATTAATCAGGTGTAACAAAATGTCAGCAGGTACAGGTGTGCCATGGTTGCCATTTATCCAGGGGACAAACGTTGCTTAGAAGTTTTTGGACAAATTTATATTTGAAATCGTTCAATAGAAACTATGTAATTGAAATTACAATACACTAAGCAATAGTGATAAGGCTAAATTATACAATTATTTAAAAGGAAAAACCTGGCAACAGTTTAACAACTGCTACCAACAATAAATAAACAAAATGTCAAAATTACTTTTAATGTGAACCTAGGCCAAAGAGGAAACCTTAAGAATTTTGATGAGTATGTCGGTCAGATTTTTATTTTATAATATATTATTATTATTATTACGAATTAAGAGACGCTTACTATACAATTTCAAAACAAAATTTAATGACAAGAAAGATCAACGTTTTGGGTCCATCATGGAACCATCCATGATGGACCCAAAAAGTCGATCTTTTTTGTCATTAAATTTTGTTTTGAAATTATTATTATCATTATTATTATTATTTATTTAAATTAGGCCTATATCAAATTAAATATATTTTAATCTGTAGAATTATGCTTATACATGATACAGTTTACGACTAATTTTCTCTGGTATTTTGTACAGGGCTCCCTCCAATTACAGACCACTTTTGGGACCGGAATTTCCATGGTCTTTAGCGGCTTTAGTATCTAATTAGAATAATAAAGATAAAAAGCATTTGTTAATTTAGGGACCACAGAAAACTGGTGTTTAATTGGAGGTGGTCTTCAATTGGAGGGTCTTTAATTACAGGGAGACCTGTATACCTTTACACCTAACAGCCAGCTACAGCGCCACAGCCAGAATATTATTGAATATACACCATAATTGTTTTCCATTTCAATCACACATTGATTACTTTCTACCAGGATTTTACTCTGTATTTGAACAGTTAATAACAAGGCTAAATTAATTTACAGCTTAATCAACTTGAGTAAACTAGCATTCACAATATATTTAAATTTATAATTCTTCAAATACTAATCTAATGAACTTGATAAAATAATTATGAATTTATTTGTATCTATTAAAAAAATAATAATGCATTATTGCCATTGTAACATAAATACTGATTAGTTAATACTTGAATATGGATTGAATATACAACAATTGAACAATGAATATTTGTTACTTGTAATTCTGTGTTAATGAAAGTAGTGAGGAGCATCATAACTTGTTTTTAGTTAGACATTATTGTTAATTCTTGCAAAACTACAAAATCAATATTTTGACATGATTTTAATGTTATACTTCCTATGGTATTGTTTATTACATTCACAATCGTAATATACATATGACCCAATGTGATCCTATTTCCTACTTATATGCAAGACAGTAGTTATGATGCAGTTCAAAAAGTACAATATAGATTAGTGGTGTTAGCAGCACCAGCTGTACATGCCAACCCCCTCTACACAAACAAGATGAATCAAACAAAATTGTAAAAAATTTTGTTAATTGACATGTCGACAAGGACGCGAAGCCCCGCCCACAAAGTCACGAAAACCTTAGACAATGGCGGCTAGACTTACCGAGTTGGCGAAGATTTTCTTTGCTATCAACCTTCTTTAAGAAAGAGAATTCAGGGTAGGCGGTATGCAAATGAATCATATATTCATAGTGTTAATCTATTTCATGGAACATGGCGGGGAAATTGTTGTAAAAGCCTCTGTATTTCGCTCCCAAAAGAAGAGGGAAAAGCTGCATTCAGTCAACCTTGTTGTCTGCAAAGGCCAGTCAATGATGCGCACTGCTCATGTAAATCTGGGTATCTATAACCAAGCATAGACATCTAGGACTAGGCTCACATATGTTTCGTGTTTAAACCAGCTGTCTAAGGAAATTAAAATTTTAAATTAAATTTAATTAAAAGAAAAAGTTTTTGATCACGTGACTAAATGACGCTCGCTAATTAGTCGGTTTATCTGTCAATCAAATCTCGTCGAGATGTTCATTGTTTGGCATACTAGTAATACGTTCTAAAGTATCTCAGAACAGCTTAAATGGCCCAAATTTTCTCAGCTTTTCTAGACGCTAGGTGACATAGCCCTGGCACACCACTTCTTAAACCTTGCTGTCCTTCCCAACAGCTTAGTTCCAGGCCCCTAAATGTGTATCTAAAAGCACCAGATATAGATCAAATCTTACTGTAATGGTAGTAGCACGAGGTACATTGTGTCTGCATAGATAATTAATAGAACACACTTACAATGAACTATAAATTACGCCTATCCAGAAAAAAAAAAACATGTTTTGTTAGTAAGAAATCACTATGGCTACAGAAAGCCATGAGACATTTTGCCACTGACAATATTCTATTGTGTGCATTAATATGCCATTCAAGTTGCAGAGATGTAGAATTTTAATGGGCTTCAATCAAAGCAGATAACCTGTTTAGTTAAATAATATTTTGCAGATTTTTTGGCAGCATGTGCATGGTGCTGAGATATCACGTCTGCCGATTCTCAAAATGTAGGCTTAGTACTAAATTTCGCTGTAGGTCCTTTGGCTCAGTAGCGACACCAATGGGAATTCCAGTACAAGAACCCTAATCACATATTAACTTTATCTAAATAAAACCCATTTATCAACATAGCAACTATGACCAACTGGTCATAAAGGGCCTACACAGTATCAGATTGTAAGAGGAAGGCTTCATCCATCAGAACCAGAATCAAGAAAAGAAGCAGACTACAAACAATGTTGGCCCCACTACATCATGAGAACACATTAAACAAAGTTCAAATAAATTTTAAACAAGAACTACAAACGTTTTGTGAATTAGCTCTGTTATTACCTATCATAGCTCTATGTGATATGAGTAAAGTTGTGTCCAATCACTAAGTTCTAGAAACAAATCCTGTTGAGGTAATGAAAACGGTTCTAATGGTACCCACACTCGACATTCTACACCAAATAAATTACTCTTTAATTAAATATAGTCACCGATCATTTGCAATGGTAAGCTAAGCATGTCTGGAAATTTCCATGTCGGTTTTTCTCAAACCTGCATCTCGATAGCAACGATGATAAACGACACATTAGAAGTGTTACCTCTTTTGCATCTATGTTTGCCATAGAAATACCTTTTTAGAAAACCAATGTCAATGTACCATTTTTTTATACTTTACCTTATGTTTTTTGTTTTTTATTATACCATTTTTAATATGTACTGAATTCTGTAGTGATTTTTTACATTGTTTTGTCAACAACAAAGTAACTTATTGTACTGTACTTTTGCAAGACCAATAAAAGTTTTGTATTCTGTAATAATGTACCAAAAGATCAACTGATTATATCTCAGATAAGATAGTATAATACATACGCCATGTATCGAAATGCACGCCATTGTGTTATATTTTATATTTTATTTCAATTCGCATTCAACAGCGGGTGTCCCGCCACTTAGAGAATGGAAACAAAAAACAGATACAAATAAACAGATATAAATAATTTAAATAGTCACAAAAGATAACAAAACTTACTCTAGTATAGGCCTATGTAAATGATAGTGGATATATAAGAGTCCTAAAGCATATTTTAATGTACTTCAAAGAATATGTAAATATGATGAGGATTTAATATTTCATATTAATTATGCCACCATCAGGAATCAATTGTTGTATTAATGTACATTTTTTTTAAATGTACATTGTTCTTTAATTGCACAAATTCTTTTAACTTTGGACATATTCTAGATAGATTTAGTATTGTGGATAATATAAGACACTAATGGCCTACTGTAAGAATAAAACATGAGCTAGGATCAACTTTACATATTCTGCTTGCTGAACCATACTCAATTTAAAGAATATGCCATATGTATATGAGTAGGTCATCTACCATATATAGAAATTTCAATATCCATTGATTGAATCTAAATCTAGACACTCATGCGTGCATTAATGCATTTATCGCCTTGTAACTCTGTACCACGCACTGCCCAATGCAGTGGGTCATATGAGCATCTGATCAATTAACGGCACCAACTCCTTATTAAGTTAAGAGCAATGGTGGATTTTGGCAAGACAAGAATTTAACTACAAATCTGTATTTCCCTTTAGATTTCTAATAAGTACAGATACTATCATCCTATTTCCTCATCATATTTACATATTCTTTGAAGTACATTAAAATATGCTTTAGGACTCTTATATCCACCTGTTCCAAAGAAGGTACAAAGGATATCACATTGCAGCATTATAGAGTAGTCACAGATGAAACTGTAAAGACAGGGCCAGAAAGAACTGTGAAACCATAGAGACATTGCTTGAGACCAAGAAAATAATTTCTTTTTCATTATTCTTCAAGATATGTTGACATGAAATAACCAGTAAATTTAAGGTTACTGTACATGTTTTAATGTGGAACAATATTAATTACATCTCTGTAAAACACTTTATAATTGGGAGGAAGCAATAAATATTTCTCAACCACAATAATGTATTGTTATACTCAGTAGTGAGGGTTTAATCCACTGGACAAATTTGTTTAATGGTTATTGACATACATTGAATGTATTCTCCCCACCTCCTCACTGATTCCAAACTTGGAGTTTAAATTTAGCTACATAGATTAACCTTTTTTACTTATCTGCAAAAACCTTCTGATTTCGACAAAAGAACTTAATAACATAGAAGAAATCACGATGCATAAACGGAAATAACTCGATTATCTCTATTGATACAGATCAGACACAAACTGGGACAAAAGATAGTAGGTTCATCAGTTGCATTTTAAAGTGCTGATTCAAAAATATTTTATACTGTACAGTATCAAAATGTTCAAAATTTAGATTATTAAATCAACATTTTCACAAGCATTCAACAGTATGCTTATAAGTGGGTGGGGGGAGAGGGGTAGACAAATTTATACACTTTTACATATGCATGAAACGGTTGATTGAAATTGAAAAAAGTTGAAATAATGTATTTAAAATAATATATATGTTATTGGTCAATTATAATGCAACCATGGATATAATAGACATTTTTTTAACCAAAACGTTGACTTCACAAAAAAAATGGAGAATGGTTTTGCAAAATAAAAATTTTTTATGTACACATTCAGAGGGGAGGGAGGGGGTACGAAAAAGAGTACTGTACTAAGACCAAATCGAAGTAATTGCTGATGATATTCTATCTTGTTCCCTATGTAAAACTAGCATAGCAACAAAATATCAACCTGTTGATCCCTACCATTTAAAAAAAAATTATATATTATTCATTATTTACTTTGCTAGCTCTATTTTTTTTTCTGCTTTTATCTACCTGTTTGTGTATGTCTTTCCATACCAGACTGTACTACTACTATATACATGCCCATATTGATATGAAATCTTTCTATCCACAGTTACTTGTCTGTCTGTGTATTTAATTCAAATATTTCTTTTGTCTCCAGGAATTATATGTTCTACTGTTTCAGGTCCCAAGTCTCAAATTGGAAGGCAAACTGTATATATTGCACAAACTGGGACATAAATATCTTCTGTAATAGACATATCCAGATATATCTATTATTATTAATAGGCCTAGGAATAATTTCAAGGTATAAAAAGATAATTTTATTCACCATGAAAAAAATACATTAAATTTATCTCTTTTATGGTACTCCATATAAAAAAAACATATAGGTTGTCTCAAATTTATGTTACTTACCACTTTCCAATTTTATGAGACTATATCCAGCCTAAAATCCATAATTATTCCAGGAAAAATGAGTGGTTAAAAATTGTCCAACAGAGAACTATCATTTAAACAAGCAAATGGTATTGACAACATCTTGATCATCTTGACTGTTATGAATAAGATGTGATCAGCAACTCCGCTAACGAGACTTGAAAGAAATGATCAACTGCAGGTGTATCAGCCTGACATTGACAATGAATTGGGGTATTATTGACTGACTAGCCAATGAAATGCATTGTTTGAATGCATCAGTGAACTTGCTCTATTATTACCTTCTGGTACTAGTTTCAATCCGCTATATTTCAAAAGCACTTGTCAACAGATAAAGTCTAGTTAATTATTTATAAGGCAGTTAGTAACTGATTTTGTATGGGTGCTCAAAAGGGAGCGATAGAATTAAGGAAGATGTAGTCCGACTCATCTGTAGTTAAAGGATTTATCCTTATTCTTTGAATAGAGATTTTTCACCATTTTTTATCAGTATTGAGAATACGTTACAGTTTATAAAAAAATAAAAATAGTAATATCTTATATTTCAGAATTTAAATATCATGAAACAACATTAAAGTTTATAGGGTGGGGAGGGGCAGTGTCGGCTCTAGGATATATTTTATGGAGTGCTGAGCTGTCCAACAGAGTTGATTTGGGCTCGTAGGCCCAAGCTGGCCGAAAAGTTTGAGCAGGTGTTCCCCCACCCAAATGAGATTTTTTTAAGAATATGAACTTCTGGATAGCCAGAAATTACACTCTCTGATTGTGACAGATATGTGTTGGCTTGGCGTGGGCCTATTTTTATATATTTTTTAGTCCGACTGCCCGACGAGCTCTGTCCGATGGGGAGGGGGGAGGCTTAAGCCCCTGCTGTCCCCAAGCTGGTGCCGCCACTGGGGAGGGGAGGAGAGGGAGTCTGAGAAGACATGGTTTGACAACAGCAAAGAATGGATGTGAGTAAACAGTTACAGAAGGGCAAAAAGATGAAGGAAGGATGAGTTTAAATTTAGCTTGATAGATTAACCTTTTTTACTCATCTGCAAAAGCTGTCCAACATTACGATGAGTAATGTATTAAATGTTTTTAGTTTAATTACTTTTTACAAAGACAGTATGGTATACCTTTAATAAAAAAAAATACTTGTCTATAATATTGAAGGATTACTGCAGTTTTATAAGTGGAAAATATTTACATTACCTGTTCCTCTATTGTTTGTCTTGCACCTTGTTGATATATTTGCCATTGGTTAAATATTAAGTAATTGTATGTAATGGTTGAAGTACCAATGTCCAATAAGGTTAAACACTGTGCTGACCATTATCGTGTACATACAAACACATCTTACAAGTGTTAGGACAATCAACAATGCATTATTCTGAATGAAACCTTGTTAGTAAATAAGAAGCTTTGCATATTCTCTCCTTGTTAATAAGTAGTAATGTATGCAGCTCTCCACTACTGACTAAGCCTATAGTAGCTTCTTCAGGGAGGTATCACTGGTCATTACCAGGATGTATAGTGGCAAAACATCATTGTGGCAGATTCCTTTCCTTCACATATTTTTTTTTTTTTTTTTTTTTAAATTGGAGAAAAAAGAGAAAATTCATTTCCAGCCATCTACAGGTGCTATAGCCAAATTTCCACCATATATGTGGCTGAGGTGGTACAGACCCATTTGATTTGTAAAAATTCCTACCTGGGGTCCCGGCCTCGCATTTGAATTCCTGGACCTGCCAGTGAAGGATAATAACTACTAATCATAGAAATGCAAATTCAGGATATTTACATTTTAACTAGGCACTATAAAAATATGTAAAGATTCAACAATATGATTACTTAAGCGCATGGGACTACCGATTACGGTTTTTAACACATAGCTAAGAGGGAACTCTAGGCGACCAGGGTAACAAGACAATGTGGTGTCATTGTTCAACTCTATTGAACTTTAAGAAGGCTTAGAACTGTATTTACCTTAATCTACATGATCAGCTTTGTGTGGTGGTATGTATAGCACTAGAGCATGTTTGCGGACATCTACCTGTCATTAATATTTGCCATAAGAAATCTAAAAGCAAAATATGGAAAGGAAACTACTAAAAAGTAAGGGAACTGTAGGTCTAATTTTAATCTATGATTGTAATCTTTACAACAATAGTTTTATTATGATATTAATAACAATGTAGGCATTTCTAACAGCCCAATTTCACAGCGCCTCCGGTACTGTAAAATTCAATACCACTTTATTACTATAGTAATAAATAATAATAGAATAATATAACAGTGAAAATAACAATTTATATAAGACTTATAATCTCTACCATGTGCAGTGCCTAAAACTAACCACAGAAAAAAATGTAATAAATTAGTTTAAACAGACAGTCCTTATTTTGCAGTTTGTTTGAAAAAGAGAATCTATTAAGCTGTAATGTTTACACAACGCTTCCAGTACTGATGATAGTCAAAGATATTGAAGCCATTATTGTATCTATGGTTTGCATCAAAACCTTGGATCACATGAGTTAAATGATTTCTGGTCATCAAAGCAAATGTTCTTAAAAATATAGTTGATAATATACATTTTTCCCATTGCTAGACACATCTAGTGGGGTAAATCTACCTCCCAGTGGGTATATGTTCAAGGTATTAATTTTAGTAAATCATATAATTATATTGGTACTTACCGGTCATCTCTGAAAGGTATTCACACCAAGTAACCCACATTGAACAAATTGATTGTGAAGTGGATCCGAAATGAACTTTGAACGAACATAAAAGCACAGACAATTTCAAAATACATAGCATAAGTATGTGTACCAAATCAAATAAGTTATCCCTCTTAACTAATAATCATCCACTAATTTTTTTAAGTACTTTTTTTTATATGTATTTCATATTTTAATAATTTCTTATCTTATTGTAACAAATTGGAAGATACATATTTGTTTCTTTTCTAACTTAGCAGATATTATTTAGATAATTCAAAAACAACATATAATAAAAAAGACTACATATAACCACTGTTCTATTTTCTCTATGATATAACTGACTCACACAATACTGTACATTTGCACTGAAATTCAGAAGCGATTCTTTTAGCAATCTGACAGCTGCTAATATCAACTGATCAAAATTTACAAAAGATTGAAGAAAACATTGGAGGAAGTTGAGGTATGTTGATTAATAATGGAACTATTTAATGGAAATAGTAGGTGAAAGGTGAAAAAAAAACTGTTTCCTTGATGTGTCAAAGGCCTAATTAGTTAAGTTATGTGAAATCAGATCAAGTAAATTTATAAACTCCAATAAAAATGTTTAGACCTTTTTAACAACAAAAATCTTTAAATTTATTACCATCTAAAAAATAGAAGAAATTATGCATTTGCACATTCGCAAGGATAGTATTTTCCTCTTCCAATTTTCAATGTAGAAAGAAGCAATTAAAATATTGGAATTGATTGTTCAAATTTAATAGCTCTATATAGACAGTAGAATCTTGAATCAATATTTCTTCACAGGTAACCATGGAAACATAGGTGAAAACACTAGCTGTCTCTGTATTGTTCAAAGCAGTTAATTTTTAGGAAAATTACATATTTCATTCATAACTCCATGACCCATTTTTGCATGTAAAATATATAATCATTAACTGAGTTTTGTTTGTAAATGTTCATTGGGGGCAGCATATAATTGGAGAATAGCAAGGATTAGAAAAATAATAATGGTAGCCAAGGTTGATAAAATTTGTGTAAGCTAAAATCAATAATTGTTCATTTGTTATACTGTATATAAAACCATGAAGGCCATTAAGGAGGGATGGTAATTGCTTGGGATTATTGAACATGTTAATGACAAATGATTAGGTTGAAATTTTTATCAATCTAGAGACATTCACTAAAGTAGCAGGATATGGAAACTAAGGCCTGGTTTCCATAAAAATCGCTACACAGTCGCTAGTATTTTAATTGCAAGCCTTGCACTGCGTAGCTGTCCCTGGCGCAACCGGTAATGCTCCCTGATTCAACTGACCAATCAGCTTCGCCAAAGGTGTCGGCGTGGCCTGTAGAGATTTTTATGGAAACCACGCTATACTCAATAGGTTCAAAAAAGTGAACAGCTCATGGTCCCCTTTCTCTCTGTTTCCTAGGACAAACCTTGAATCCTAGGGATCCATCAATATAGTTAGCCTTTGAATTTCATAAATGGTATACAGGGTTCCCAAATTGGATAAAATCCCTTCTTTGAGATCTGGTCTTAAAAAGTGAACTAGTTTTCTTATTTAATATTTTGTTACGCATGTGGTGATACCCATCGCGGCACTGACTTCCGTGAGACAACTGATAAAGTAGTAAAAACATGCAAATAATAATTAATATGAATTTTTTGTGGGATATGGGTTATTTTAAAGGAGATTCTTGTTTGCTTGAGGCTGTGCGGGACGTTGTCCCAATTTCCTGGGAGACTCCGCAACTTCTGGGAGACTTGTGCCCCACTGGGGCACATCCCCTTAAATACAACCATATAGAGATTAAGATGTACTCTAGTTGTTTAATAGCTCTATGAATACACCACTGATTCTTGTAACAACCTGAATTAGCCTTCAGGAAAGATTGGTGGACTTTCACACCATTTACAAGAGGAAAACTTATAGATGTCTGGCAGACCCTACGTATGTTTGACTCTGGGGACGCCACTGGGCATTACAACAAATAGGACGGATGCTTGTTTCTGGCGCAATCCCACAGACAATGCATCTTCGGCACGGCGCCTCAGCTTTACCTCTGAGGTCCAAATCCTGGATCCACCCATCCATACCCATACAAATTCTCCGTTGATAAAGATAGTCCAGCTGAATATGATAGAAAAATTCTAGCACCACCCAGGATAAGCACTGAAGCAGTAGGCTAAGCTTACCGTAATTGGGTTTACTAATCAACTTAAAGCCAGTTACACAGGTATCTTGTGAATATTATACTAACGACTTGCATCAAAAAATTAACCATTTTTTTGTAAAAAGAAACAAAAATAAACTATGTCTTAAAAATTCAAACCAGACTTACCCCTGTGGTTACCCATGAATTATACAGTGAGCCCTCTAGAGTACAATACTTTGTAAACTTTTGAATATTCCAATTTTTAAAAATAATAAAACGTGTATGTTATAACAGTTGTATTTCATGGCCGGCGGAACGGGGGGAGGGGGGGGGGAAGTGGCGGGGGGGGGGGGGGGGGGGGGGGGGGGGGGGGGGGAAGTGGCCCGCCCCCACCCCCACTTTTTGGCAGAAAATATAGAATGTCTGGAGATTTTTATATGATCAGAAAGAAACGCAAGAAAGGAGGAAGGAGGAGATTTGGAAAAATCCACATCCGAGAGATCTGTTTAAATGAGTTTTCTTATGACATCTAAATACATTTTGCTGTGCATTGTACAGTAATAATCATTATGATTGACAGTAACTTCTGGAAGACCATTGATAATACAGTATAAAACTTGCAAAAGTATGCAAATATCATCATGAATTTGCGGGAGATGGTTTATTTCGGAAGATTTGTGCTTGCTTGCGGACCAGAATGCGTTCTCCATGCCAATTTCCAGGAGACCCCATTCCGGGACTCTACAGGAGACCTGGGACTATGGGCACTAAATGTGGTCTTTAGATTTCTCTATGAGGGAAATTGAAAAATAATACATTAAATGTTTTAAAATGGTTGTACAATAACTGCATGCTCTTATTTATTCCTAAATAAACATTTCCTGGTAGCCAGACATCAACTTGTCTTCCCATTAGAATACATCGACGCCAAAAACTACGGAAGCTTAAAGTGACCTTCCGAGTTTCCGAGTTTCCAAGATAATTATCTTGGAAACATGGAATAAATACGGAAGCTTAAAGTGACCTTCCGCGTTTCCGAGTTTCCAAGATAATTATCATGGAAACATGGAATAAATACTTATTAAGACGTCTTTCCGAGATAATTTATCTCGGAAAGACGTCTTTCCGAGATAACGTATTTTGGAAAGACGGAATTCCAAGATAACGTATCTTGGAAAGAGGGAATTCCAAGATAATTGATCTTGGAAAGACGGAATTCCAAGATAAGTATCTTAGAAAGATGGAATTCCAAGATAACGTATCTTGGAAAGACGGAATTCCAAGATAATTGATCTTGGAAAGACGGAATTCCAAGATAAGTATCTTAGAAAGATGGAATTCAAAGATAACGTATCTTGGAAAGACGGCATTCCAAGATAACGTATCTTGGAAAGACGGAATTCCAAGATAAATTATCTTGGAAAGACGGAATTCCAAGATACGTTATCTTGGAAAAACGTCTTTCCAAGATACATTTTGAGGATATTTCCTCAAAATCGTAACGGTACTGGGTTCGGTCTTCAGGAGTTCGTGTTTCGTACAGGTCAATCCATTCATAGAAAATGCCTTTATTGGAGAAAGCGTACCTGTCGTTAGCTATAGTAGCCTAGGTCAATACTAACCCCGGCTATATAAAATTTATTATAAAATTGAAAAATATTATTCTTATTATTGTAGTAGGATACTATGTACACGTTTTAATTATTGTTATTTATTCGTTAACGTCATTATATTTACATTTAAATTTCCAATGTTAAAATAATCTTATTTATCAAAATTGTATATTTAAATAATATAGTAATAGCCAAGCCGAGGTATAGCCTAGTCTAGGCCTAAACAATTTACTATATGTGAGTGTATAATATTATGAAAAATATGATTAAAACGCAAAATTGTGAAAGAATAAAGGAAGAATAGGAAAGAGATTTGGAGCGGCTGAAATATTTTCCGAAAATATACAATAGTAGTCAATATGCTATTATTGCATTATGTTTTTGTAAACAAATTTGAGCACAAAAAAAAAAAACCGAAATTAATTTTTATACATTAACAATTAACGTAGGCCCATTTTTCATGCGTTTTAATAAGCAGATGTTGATGCGTACATACAGAACAATGCGTGAAAATACAAATTCTCCGTTGATAAAGATAGTCCAGCTGAATAGATAGAAAAATTCTAGCACCACCCAGCCAGGATAAGCACTGAAGCAGTAGGCTAAGTTTACCGTAATTGGGTTTACTAATCAACTTAAAGCCAGTTACACATGTATCTTGTGAATATTATACTAACGACTTGCATCAAAAAATTAACCATTTTTTTGTAAAAAGAAACAAAAATAAACTATGTCTTAAAAATTCAAACCAAACTTACCCCTGTGGTTACCCATGAATTATACAGTGAGCCCTCTAGAGTACAATACTTTGTAAACTTTTGAATATTCCAATTTTTAAGAATAATAAAACGTGTATGTTATAACAGTTGTATTTTTGACTTTTGTGATTTTGTAGTTTTGAGCTTGTCAACAAAACAAATTTCCTTTTTTTGGACTAATAAAGTTTCTGTATTCTGTACCGTATTCTGTATTAAAACACACCTAGCTCAAAAGTCGGGAAAGCTCATTTCCCGCCATCTAGGAATTTAAATTCTCCCGGGAGAGGGCCCCGGACCCCCTTTCCTTCCGTTTTGAGGTTTTTGGGTAAATGTTTTACCCCACTCCCCCCCATCCCAAATTTGAACCCAGATCTCCCTCATTCATATAATTCATTTTAATTTTATAATTGTTGTGTCATAATTATTATATAAATCCAATCAATCAAACAATATGTTAATGGGTTTGCTTGCTGATGTAATGAATAAGATAAATTACTAAATTTGCTCAAAATTAGACAATGAATTTGTCATAAGGGTGAATGAGGTATATGCATAGCTTCCATCTTATATAAAATATGGCCATTAATACAACGGAGATACGGAACGCTGTGTATCGACGGAATTGCTCTGTCGTAGAACTTAACTGCAATCAACGGGTTATCACGAAATTTTAATTTATTTTATACCAAGAACAGGAGGATTCACCACGTACATGATGGAACGAATGTTTTAAACTAAGACAAGAATCAATTAAAGCTCCGTGAGTGGATTGAATTTTAGTTGTGAAGACATCCTGGTGTCACAGGATTTAAACCCAGGACTTGGTTTGGAAGGCAAGCAGCTTATCCAACCACAACTCCACCCCAAAATGGATGATTAGAAAGATGAAGAAGGTATTATTGTTTAGTATTCCATTTCAAAAAATGTTTAAGGAAAGAGTAACGGGGTATTTGATTTTCGGTCTTCATTCTGTAGACATCCATACCGATGTACTCCTTAAAACGAAACCAACTACCTGAAAAGGACGTCTCCCGACCACACTCCTGACCAGGGACGTTTCCCGGTCGAGGGAGTGGGTGTGTGAGTGGATTTTTAGTTGTGAAAAAATCCTAGTGTCTCAGGATTTGAATCCAAGACCATTGGTTTCGAATGCAAGCACCTTAACCAAGCCCTAACTCCACTCTATAATGAATGTGTTCGAAATAATATGAACAAGGTATTAGGTAGCATTCATTTTTTAAATGTTTTCGTCATGCAAGCAGAGATTGGAGTTTTCGAGTCTTCGGTATTCATTTTGTAGATATTCATATATACTCCGTACCAAACACCAACCACCTGAAAAAACATCCCTCGATTAAAGTTAATAACTTAGTTAATAACTTACTTAGTAAATAAAAAATAAATCAAAATGCAATTTAAAAGTAGGCCCTATTGAATTTTATTGCTCAAATTATTTCAGCATAGGCAGTATAAAATAAGTTGTAAGTTGTAAGTCAATCCATAAATACAGTAATATTGTAATATAAATTACTTCGAAAATAATTGGATATTCTTGTGGCTGCCCTTTTTTTTAGGTTTTCTGTTGAACAATATAGAAGATTAGCTATAATTATTAACGCACGTACACCATGGGCCATCCAACCAAAGTAAAAAATAGAAAAGAAAAATCTATGGCGCCCTCTGTTGATGAGTTTCTTTTATCCCCACCAATCATCTGATGTTTTTGTTTTTATTGAGTTTTCTCGTTTCGCTACGCTGGAGAAGAGGTAAACACAGCTATGTTGTAACTACTGTCAAAGGTTGTTTGCTACTGGCTGTACTGAAATTCTTTATTTGTTTGCTTTTAGACAAATTTACATCCTTTTTAGAAGTTGCTCTCGGCTTACTGATTGTTTCATAAGTACTGAATTAGGTAAGATATGGTAATATTACTTTATGTTTTAGGGCTTAGTGCCAACGAATGTAAAATAAAGTTCCTTACTTATCCTAACTAAGCCGTTGTTGAAGACCACCTGACATGATGGACCCTGGTGAAGGTGTTTGACAGCTGAATTTGTGTGTGGATTATATGTTTAGAAAAATTGTGTGGTTAGAGTTCGCGTGTGGATTTTGTGTTAGAAAAATACTGTAAGTAAACAGTTATTTTCACAGAAAATGTTCTGAACCTGTGTTTGTAATCAAATAAAAAAAAAATCAAATCAAATGCTTTCCTTCAGTTTAGTACAGTACAGATGAAGTAAAATGTTTCGCCAGACCTGTGTAGACCATTCATAATTTTAAGTTTTATATAAGTTCTTCTCTACTAATTAGTGGCTTTAAAATGTCTAGATTAAAAATAGTAATGATAGAATACTATGTGCATAATTAAGATTACATTTATAACAGACATAAAGGGAAAACGGACAAGTATAATTTTACCCTGGAGATGAAACCACCCAGGGGTGGTGACCTGCTATGCCCAAATTCATAATTAGGGAGCTTTCGATTTGTGTGACGACGCCACCCTAAAATGGAATCACTCATATGTGACCGTCCTACCTGGCGTTCTACGTTCGCTAGAATCTACTCGACGAGGTTGACCTCACACAAATACACTTTGATACCTGCTCTACATATAAGAATAATGCTTAATTAGTAAGATTTAGGGAAGTGTAGTTGTTTGTAAATAGATGTGAAGTTTGAAATCTAAAGAATGTATACCAAGGTCAAGAAAGTTGGAACAGAGGTGATGGTAAAAAAATTTTCATTTATATTTGAACAACAATAATAATATTAATCAATAATTAATTTACCTATTTTTGTATAGTGACAAAATTATTAGTCAGCAACAGAAACTAATTCTTAACCAAGACTAGTTAAACTAAAAGTAAACACCATTTGTGAGGTTAATATTTTACCATTAATTTAATATTATTAAACTCAATCCAATATTATTATTATATGTAAATTATATTTTAATTATATTATATTGCATGATACCATACATGGTGTCATTTTAATACCTTAAAATGGACTCGTTATTATTAGAAACCTTTGTGGAGAGAAAGAAAACAATTGAACGCTGTAACCCAATGAATGCTGAACATTGAGGATCAAAATTTCATTTTGTAAATTGTCAGCTGATGAGGTCATGGACTCAAGAATGAAAGATGTCATTTGCACATCACTGAACTCATTCAAAGCACGCTAACACATTTGTAATATGAGAGGGGGATCCAACATAAGTTTTAAACTCTTTTTCTCCTATTATCACTAAAGGTAAGATATCACTAAAGGTAAGATATGGTCTATTGATTTCTCCTGCTAATCAATTACCAAATTAAACAGTTGCTTCCTCATCCAAGACGATATAAGATGGAGTGATATCAAATGTCAAAAAGTCACTGTTTTTGTATACTGAGATAAATATGGATATTACTGTAGATAATATTCTATTATATTTTACTGAGAGGTATGATTTTCTGTGTCTATAATATGTGTTTTATATTTTTTGTAAACTGATAATTTTGGCTATTAATTAACAAGACCATTCAAGATGATTCTGTATGTTAGGAATAATTACCATAATAAACACAAGGTGCTCAGACAAGGTTTATGAAAATAATTAGTTGAGAAGATGTGATTTTAAGAATTTTCTTTTTTAAGACAACAAACCATTGTATGATCAATTAAGATAGGGAGATATTCCACCAGCTTGGAATAAAAAAAGTAGAGAATGATTTATCACTAGCAAGCTTATTGGATTTTGGAACAAATAAGCATGAACCAGTAACAAACAAAGAGAGTAAGAAGAGTTTAAATATATCAGAGAGCATGAAACGGCGGACTTTATGGGATTCGCTCCCCCCAAAAACCCTACCCTGAGCTCTGACCCTGGACTTCACTAGGTGCCTCCGCCAGTCCCCATCCCCCGCTTTTGTGGCCCTGGCAGCTACACTGATCCGGGGGCCCTGGGCAAACAAGTAATAAGGTTATTCCTTCCAATTGTGGAGTCTGAGAAAACACATCGTTGCTACAACAATAGACTTGAATTGACAATTGTATTTAAATTGCTATTGCTGAGATGGCAGGTCAGATTAAGGTTGGTTTTGGCTTCTGTTTTGATTTTTTTGCATGATTGGTTTTGAGTACTGTAGTACAGTAACTAAATAGACCATTTTTTAATACTATTTGTGTTTATTGTTGATTTTGTGTAGGAACCCTTGGTATCTAGTTCTGAGGTCTACTTCCCTTTCAGATTGTATTTGTGATTGTGATTATATCTGGATTGAATCAGGAAACAGGTATATTTTAGAAGGAACTGATACCAATGATTACAAAATTTGATATTCTTATTTAAATAGTATTTTCTTATATTTAATATCAAAACTTATATAAGGCCTATTATAAATTAGATTCAAACATATATTGTAATAATATACTTATGTATAATAAAAGGTATAATAATGATTGATAAAAATTAATTTAATACAGGTGACAACATTTGAACATGAACGGAAAGGTCCAATGATTAATCTTAGATAAGAAAGTATAATATATACTCCAAGTATTGAAATGCACACCATCGTGTTAGGTTTAAATATTTTCGACATTAATTATGTCATCGTCAGGAATGTCCTGATGATGACATAATTAATGTCAAAATATTGAATCCCAACACGATGGTGTGCATTTAGATACTTGAAGTATGTAAATTATACTTTCTTACATTTGAACATTGTGTAGACAAACTGAATATTAAAAAAATATATAAAAAATGATTGGATATTTCACCATTAATTCATGGTCCTAGAGAACTTGCAGTAGGCCTACAGTAGTTCAGGATAGTTATATGTTTACTTCCTCCAAACAAGGGTAGTGCCCCTGAACAAATACCTTATCATACCCCTTATCTGGTACCTTAATATAATTGCTCTGCAATTTTTATAAATAAATATATTTTGAGGTCAACCTACAACTGACCTTCCAAACCTTGTATTAGATCATCGCAAACGAGTTGTTAAAAGGAAATAAAACTGGCATCTGATTCCTTCTACCTTTAGGGCATGTTATTTGTTTATTTCTAGTCAGGAATTCCCAATGAGCTTAATAGGGTGTTCAAAGTAAGCCTGACTGCGACATATTTCCTCCTATGAAAACACACTTGTTAACAAGTGATTTGAGGTGGTACTCACTCAGGTGTTATTGGAACGTATGTGAGTCATGTTTGAATGGCGCCTGGTTATTGTTTTTAGTCCTCAGATTAGGAGGGGTAAAGCCTAGTGACAAAGTACACTATCATAAAGTAACTATTTTATGGTTCATTGATAAGCCGTAACGGTATTGAAATAGTCGAGAAAAATCATCTCCTTCGTCTGCTGGGTCTGCTTGGCTTTTACAGATTTTGATTTTAAAACCTAATTTCTAATTAAAAATGTAGTAAACACAAAAGCCTACTGAATCATATAGATTGCATTAGTTGTCTCTTTAAGTTTTCAATATGTATTAATAAATATACAATGTTGTAGCATTTATTGATAGTGATATATCAGATTAAACGATAAGTGTGGCTTAGTAGCTGATGACTTATCATTGTTCAATAAAAAATTAATGTTGTGTAATGTAATGACATCAATGACATAGTACTCTATAAAGGCAATATTTTTGGAACATTTATGCTTTTGATAAATATTTTCATGGTTAGTTTTGATAGGACATGAAACTATGGTAATATACTTTTGAAATAATATTTATTAAATTAGTCGTTGCTGTTCAATTAGATAATTTAATTAGAACTACCTATAACAGATATATTATTGAATTACGCTCAATGCTATTATTAGGTACAATAATTCTTGGTACTTCCAGTTGTTGAGTTGCAACAATTATATCAATTTTTATCATAGTACTAGCTTTTAAGATTTGTTTCATAGTCAAGATTTATAAAAATTGGTATAATCTAAAACCGGAAACAATAGTAATTCATTTACATTAAAAAAATAGACAAAATATAACATGTTCCTTATTTGCATATGATGCTTTACTGTAAAGGAGTCGTACATTCTTACAGAATTGTAGTACAGTAGTAATAATAATAATAATAATAACTTTTACGTCACAGAATCTTCAATGAAGCATATCATAAGTGTAATCACTTGGATTGTACTTCCAGTATGCGTCATTATCAAAATACAAGCTCCATTAGATAAAAGTCATACCAAATCTGTAGACAGGTTGGGCGAATCTAGACCCGCCTAGTGTTCTTGGGGTTATTTTCCGGTCACAATTTGCTTGATAATATATATCGTTTTATAGGTCAATTAAACACTTTAACACTATATTATTTTTATGTAAATAAAATGCAATATATGATATTATATTGTGTCTGTTTATGTTTTTTTCTTTACATTTGAAATTACTCAGTAGAAATATGATCAGCATGTGGTCAGGAATTGTTTCCAAAGGCCCATAAAATATAGAGTATAGAAAAATGTTAATTACTATATAAAATATAATAGATATTAAAATCATAGTGAACATAATTGAATTACTGAACTGATCATCATGTTTAAGTCTGTAACTGAATAGGATAGAAAGCAAAAGACAAAAGAGTGAGGACAGCCGTACATTTGAAAATGTCAGGACAGTGATGAATGAATCATTGTATATTTCTGTACTTATAATATGAAGTTTCTGGCCTTTAGCCCTTACATCTGTCAGTATAATTCAAGACATTTCACAAATATTGCTAGAAAGTCAGTTAAGCAGTATTGCTGTAAAATTAGCATAAAGTATGTTCAGTTATTTGGTTTTATGCATAAGGCCAAGCTATATACTGTACATTAACTGACTTTACATTTGCCAAGTCAGTACAAGAAACATATATTTTCATATCTTAAGAAAATGGCTTCAACGTAATGATGGCTTACTGTAACGCGAATGACATTTATGGCAACAAGCAGCAAGTGCAGGTCTGTAGCCAGGTCATTTCAAGGGGGGGTTCTCTGGGCATGGGGTCCAGGGCCTAAGGGCCACGATGGGGTCATGAGCGAAGCCCCTGAAGCCAGAGCAGTTTTTGTGTTTAATGGGTCTATATTATAATGTTATAAAAGCAGTTATGTTTTGAAAAAGATCTATGTAATAAAAAGGTGGTAATATAATAAAATTAGAAAATATTTTCTGAGAATTGGCATGTTTAAATCACACCGAAAGATATAAAAAAAAAACCTCATCGCATAATCAATATCAATATAATCAACACATTTATTATTATGAAACAAAAAAAAGCTATTATTCTTTTTCCTCCTCTTCCTCTTCCTATTCTTCTTCTTCTACTACTACTTCTTCTTGACTCCCATTTTGTACACTGAAAATAATAGAACTATTTTACTACATGGATCAAAAAAGCACAAATATTGTCATTACTACTGAAAAGGTCTGAGCCCAAAATATAGCATCATATTCAATATGTCATCTGATATCATGAGAACCTAAACTTTAATTACAATTATTTGTTACATACTAGGCCTAATTCGAAATTATTATTTTAAGACTTTAACATAATACATACTGATTAATAATAGCTGAGATTTGATGCAAATTTCAGAATTAATAATCGTTTTTAGCATACACCTGTATCTTACTGATTATTTATTGTCTACCAAATGAAATATGAATTATATGCATCTTTAGAAATACAATTTCTACAATATTAATCTTGTTTTTAAATTTATATAGATAAATGTACGATAAATTCTATCTTTCATAAAAAAAAAAAACGAAATTCAGCGCCTCTATTGCGCTTGTAAACGTGCACTGACGTCATTGTCGAATCCCAGGACTTTCGACGGTAAAGCTGGTCTGCCTGCCTAGGTCCCAGGCCAACCAATAATAATTAACAAAATGTA
>NW_022704992.1:4184216-4196427 GCF_011630105.1 Anneissia japonica | reverse complement strand
ATGCTCCATCAGCACATAGTTTAGTGTGCGCTATGGACAGTATGGCTATGGAATTTACTAACCACACAATCCACAATCAGGTGATTAAGTCGCAAAACTTTATCTGCATTTGGTGGATTAAGTCGCAAAACTTTTGCTTCGTTTGGTGGCACCATTTACTCTAGCTAGACGGCGACCGGTTTCGTTACCGGTTGGTAAATTTCTTACAAATTTTCAGCCAAAGGCCAGTGAAAGTTGAGACAGCAGCTGGGTTTTTATCGATGTTTGCCATACTTATGTGTGCCATCGTAAAGTCATGGTTTGCTGGAGTTGCGTTCAATTTAAATCTTCAAACTTCTGAAGCTGAGATATTCTATGAATGTAGGCTTGTATCGCAGGCTACAATTTAAAAACGGGACTAAATGAATTAGGTGCTAAATTTTGATTTAATGCTGGGTAAGTTAAAAACGACATTCCGTCCAAGTGGGACCCATTCAAAAATTTGAGGGGGTTCGCTAGAAAACAGGGGGGTTCGCTAGAAAAGGGGGGTTCGCCTGAACCATAAAAATCCCCCTGGCTACGGGCCTGAAGTGATATACTGTCCATTTGAGTCCTACTCTGTTGAGAAATTTAAAAATCTACTACCTGCAGTTAATTATTAAATATAAACCTATAATAAATTACCAATATTGTCTGTTCTAATCATTAATGATGATTGTTGCAAATGTTTATCAAATGATTGTTTATTTCATTTTATTGTTGCGAAGCAGCCAATTCATATTCTTGACAGCAGTTTGACCTCTGAAAGGTCATTGTTTGTCAAAAATCATGGGCCTAAGACGACTGAAAAGCGGAGTTTCCTTCTTTCGTTCTGCCGGCAAAAATCAATTACTTTAGGCGACGTTTGTAGACTAACCAACACGTACCAACGTCCGCATGTCGCACAAGCCTTATCCTACTCTATGCCTAAACTAGCTAGGATGGTATAGGCCTAGCCTTGAAGGGATGAAGGTCTCAATGAAAAACAACGTCGCTCCTTGATAGCTAACATTGTCACAAATCTCAGCTAACAAATCTCAGCCGATACCTCGCACAACTCGAGTAACGTCTCGTATCTATTGTCGCGTATCTATGGCTCGCTGGCTCACACTTGCGATGTCTCGCACTTGTGATCAAATAACACGCTGGCTCGCACTTTGGCAACACTCTTTGGCAGTCAACTCGCCCATAGAAAACCTGCCCTTAGAAACTTGCCCCATAAAAAAATGTACACTTCCTAGACCATGCAGTCTTCAAAATAAAAATTGTAACCTTTGGTAATCAACTACATTTTCCATCTACATAGAAATTTTTGAAACTTTATTAAAAAAAACCTAAACCATAATTCACCACTATAGACACTTTCTGACAAAAATGAAAAATTACGACTTTGTTACCTAATGAGAAGTGTTCTAATATAGACAATGGGTCGTGTCTCATATTATTTGTTATATTTTTATTATTCATTATTTTCACTTGACTCGCATAAATAATTTTGTTCGAAGAACATTTATATGCAGTTGTACTTCGCAGCACTTCACTTGCAATTTGCAATTTCTAGTTTTAATATAAGTTCCTTCTTTCAACCAGAATTACCTTATTTTGACCTTAACTCAGTAGTGGTTTAGCTTTCCCATTGCGTTATTGGAGAAAACATAATCCCAAATTTATACAGTTCTTGAATAAATATATTTTGACATTTAGTGATGCATTGAACTTGCAATTATCTTTAATATGATAATGAGAAATAAATGGAATGCAGTACTGACAGCAGCTAGTGATATTGTTGCATATTATGAGATTAGAGAACTAGCAGGTGTCCCCCTGGGTCTGCCATTAGTGAACAATTTGCAAGCGCTCTATTGGAGTTAGTTACATAATTTGCTCATGTTGGTATGTATGCTTGTAATCAGACAGTTTTGATGGGTCGGCCGAACCTCCTTTTTGAGAGAAACCCCTCAGGTTTACTTGCTACAGTTACTGTATTCAGCTCTCAGTGGCATCAAACTCTGACCCCCCTCCTCCACCCGAGCTTTTTCCCTGGATCCTATAAGTTACCTCTTTTTCAGGAACCCTGGTTATAGACCTGATAAACAGTACCTTATCTAATTTTGATCTACAGTTATAATCATATTCATAGATCTTGTGGAATTGTATTTTTTGCCTTCTCTTCCTCAATTTTGTGGCATAATTTAACTAAAATTGATACCAAAGAGAAGGCAGCCTGTGTCTAATGATGCCGTAACTTGAAATTAATAATCACAGATGTATATGAATATTATGACGCACATGCATTAAAAAAACATTTAAAATGCATGAGATTTGGCAAGTAGAGGGATGAGTGAACTGTGCACTGAAAATAGCAATTCCTCGAATGCAATTGTCGCAGTTGCTTTTTACATTTACTTCTTGTATTGAATATTCATACGTATATTACCATGATTTACATTTGACATAAATCATATATTGGATTACTAAACCTGATATAAATAAATAAAGTAGTTCCATTAATGTTTCACAGGTTTAGACATATACCAGGTTGAGTTGAACTTTCGGCATTGTACAGTCTAGTGAAATGCATTGTTACGAGACCTTAATACAAGTACCTAGTCGAAGACTACAAATAAAGACTTTGTATTTGCTTGTGAGATTTCTGAATTCAGGGAGGAGGGGCTTAAGGGAAAGTATTTACTAAAACACCAAAAGAACGAAGGACATTTTTGTTTACATTCATACTTTGTTTGAAAGAACATTGCAGCAGTTTAAGTAGATAAGTTAGAGTTAATTTGAGTTATGTGGTTCACAAAAATATAGTATTCTAGTAGACACATAAAAAAAATTGAATGGAATAAAAACAAACAAAACAAGTGCAAGAGACAGAAAACTATAATTGAACTAAAATAACCAAATGATTTTTAACATTAAGTTTTTTTTTTTCTGTTTGAGTACTGCATGTAACAATTAGAAATATGAAAAATATATTTGTTTTTCAAAAATACAAGCTAGGAGGTAGCATTGAAATAGCTTAAAACAGATGTTTTAAAAATTACTGTATCCTGGATTCTGTGAAAATTTAGTTGTATAGAGATTGTATGCTATTATGAATTTGTTTAAAGTTTAGTAAACAAAATGTGAAGAATTGTTAGGCTGATAATACTGTACTCTATTACCAAATACAGTACTTAACCACAGTAATAAATGTTTCGTAGGCCCAATGTGGCATATATTTTACCTGACAATACAAGTTTTCCAAGATGATTTGACATTTCATCTCGAAAGAAGTTTTCTTTTCAAAGCTTTAATCTGTCATAAGTACAGTATATTAGTCATGGGTTTAAAATTTATCTTTTGTATTCTAGATTATACTAAGTTATCCATATTTACTGTAGGCATGCCTAGTCTAACATGACTCTATATCCTACTACCTTTGTTTCTCGGGTATAAGCACACCATGGTCTTTTTCAGGCAAAAGCCCATGGTATCATTTGAAACAGTACTCATTCTCAGCTGACTTTCACAAATATTTTTTAGAAAATTAAGCATGCACTATTGAAAATTGCCTTTTGATTACTGTATTTCAATTCCAGGGACAATCCTTAGTGGGTGATTTTTAACCATTTCAATGATGAAATTTAGAAATAATAATAGAATTTATACTGCTTGGTGGTGGTCTGAAATTTGAAATAAATGTTTCACTGGTAAGTTTCTTTGTAATAGTTTGTTAATTTTAATGTTTTATTATTAGATATAGACTTGTTATTTTCTTTTAGTTTTAGTTATATTGCATTAAAGCCTATATATTATGTATATAATATAAATTGCAAACCATTACCATTATAGATAAAATAGATTAATTAGGATTAGGGATTACTCTATTTATCTCTGGGACAAACCTTAGTACTGTATATACAGGATGTTCAGCCATAAACAAAATTCAATACCACTTTATCCTTTAAATCTCTTTGTTAAATAGAATACTGTATGTAGCCTGATTATTTTGTATGCATCTATCAACAAATGCACAATATGCAATATATAAGAATATATCCCACTTGTCCATGGAGTATGTATAAGCAGGCAGTTGTGGTATAATCTAGGGCAAGTTTAATGCACTTAGTTTCTGCCTGGCCTTTGGGTAGTGTAGGCAATTTTAGTGAGGATTTGTACTAAAAGAATGTATAAAAAAGTTGGGTTTGACTCTGGTGTTTATTTATACAGTAATAGGTTACAAAATATTTGAAGATACTATCTCCTTCTCCCCTTTAATGTTCATTATAATAATTGATAATTTGGTACTAGTGGTGGTGCCAGTGGGGGTCAGGTTGACAATTACCATATTCCGTGTCTGACAAATTAACCTCCGTTTTCAGGCATAACTTGAGGTTGTCGGACTTGAAATATAAATTTTCGACTGTTTTGTGCAACCTTGTGGGACATTTTGATGTCTGCAGATGTCCAGTAGCCACCCCTGTTCATAGCCAAATCTCTTATTCTTACCAGGATTGAAACAGTAGATTTCAGTGAGTGTGACCTACTGGAAGGTTGTTAAGTATTTTTGTTGATTGCATCATTGAAAGACAACAAGAACTGTTATTGTTTGAGGAGGTAAATATGCTTCTGTTGGAATTACAGCCTTTATCATGGACATCTAGTACAATTGTGGAGATGCGGAGTGATACTATAGATAATGGTACAGCTGGACTACACTAAACGCCAATAAGCTGATTTTTAAATTCCTTGACCATTAGAATAGTTGACTGACCATGAGTAGTTGACCCTTGATGCCCGGGCAAGGTCAATAGTGAAAACGTGTTGTACTGTAGGGTACTTATATAAAGGTAACATAGTTTGGACATTCTACAATAAATTTGTGTTGGTAAGTTCGCTTTGATTATATCAAATGTTGTCTTTTTTTTTTTAAATCCTTAAATTGGCGCTGAAACTATCATGCCCAGAAGACATAAGAAAGTTAATTATTTCAAAATATCACAATTTAAATATTAAAATTAATTTATTCTCAACTGGTAGTTACCAATGTATTAAGTGTAAGTTGTATTGAATGATGTGACCATAAAGTTTTCAGAAAGTATTAAGCATCGTAGAAAAATCAATACCTGCCACTAATGGCATTTTACAATGCTAGCTGAAAATGCAATTTTGAAACTAGAAGGCACCAACATTTTTAGATGTAATAGCTTAAAGTGTTAAAAAATACTGATATAACCATAGATAGGCCACGGGTGACACTCAGAGCATAGTTACAACTGATAAGCACGGAATCTCCCAGGTTAAATTTTAAGGTATGTTGTATATTTGATAAGTTAATTTATTGAAAACTTGTAACGATTCTGCCAACTGTTGAATGTAGAATGGTAGGCAAGTTTGATCCTCTCATCCGATTGACCTCATCATTTGACCTTGATTTCACTGCCAGGAACTGAAACGAGTATGAGTACGGTAGGCGTGTAGTCCTACAACTTGTACCACAATCATAGGAATTGTTCACTTCCTTTAGTCCACGGCAGCTGTGTTGGACTATTGCTCTGTGGGTGGACAATAAAACATTTTTTGTTACTGTGGGATATTCAAGTTTTTGTCAGCGTAAGTTTATGTGGCTTCTTGTTTACTAATTATCATTTTATGTGTTTATATTAGGGTTAACATTGTTTTCACAATTGTATAATGTGTTTATTTAACTTTAGTTTTGTTTGTTCAACTTTTAAGTATGAAATTGCAATTAGTCGATTGATTTACCTAAGAGGGAATGTGAAGAGTTATCCCCTTAGAGACTTGGTTATAAATTGTTGAACATCGCTATTTACCAGGCAAAAAAAAAGTGGTTTTTTTTGGATTGCATTGTCATGTCAAAATATTCTTTTAAGTATTAAGAATTGTTTTTATTACATATTGAGTAAAACTGTCCACGATTACGGTATTCAAGTTGAAATTGGATCTCTGATACATTCAGATTCCTAAGGTTTTCCTAATGTATTGTAAAAGTGGTTGGCTGATGTAGTACTGTATGATGAGTATTTAACATAGTGGTTATGTTCTGTAGAAGTGGTTAGGCGCAGCGGGAATGGTTTAGCTTCTCAACCTCGAGGTCAGGGTTTTAATCCCTCGCTATGTAATTTTGCCTGTGTCCTTGAGCAAGGCACTTTATCTGCATTGCTTCTCTTCACCCAGGAGTATAAGTGGGTACCTAAGGAGGTTTGAGTGCAAAATGCGCTGATATATTTCATGCAGCAAACTATGGAATTTTCCCTTAGTCGTTCCAATGACTGGTGTAATAATGTGGAAAAGTGCTCTGAGACTTAGTTGTATAGAGCACTATATAAAAACCTACATATTATTATTATTATTATTATTATTATTACTATTTCTATAATTATTATTATTTATTGTTATTATTATTATTATTATTTTTATTATTATTAATTATTATGTTTTGAGTTCTCAGCCCTTAACAAGGGTTTGAATCTCGTATTCACAAGGCATTTTGTTGTTTTTCGACACTCGGGAGTATATGAATGATAACCTACAGGATAGTAATGTCTTTTGTTTACCTTGTTGACTAGTAGTAATAATATATTAATAATAATAATAATAATAATAATAATAATAATAATAATATGAAGGTTTAAAGAGTGCCTAATACAGCTATTACTTAATGTCTTTGCACATATTATTGATAACAAGAAGTATCACTGGCATTTCAACAATGAAATGAAACTAACAAATATGTCATTCATAAGTGGAGGACTATAGATTAGATAGAAATAATCGATTAGAAATTTACACTTCCTAAAAGAATGTGCATTCAAAGCAATGTTTAAATTAAAACAGAAGATAACATGAAATAACATGTAACCAAAAAGATCCACTGATTATTCACAAATATAATATGAGTATGGTCAATCCTTAGAATTACAAGCGGGAGGCAATAAGCTATAAGAAGATAGGTAAACTAATAATGTATGTCGTTGGCTTTGACTAGAGAAACAGCAAATTTGTAAGTACGTGCTATTCAGTATACTGTAAATACAAACATTAAGTCAATAATCTGAAAGAAGCACCTACTAATTGCTGTCTTCAACTGCTAAGCCATGAGTCTGCTTCTTTTCAGTGTCATAAATGCTGTTGATGAATAATTTTTAATGCTGCTCAGATTGCCTCTAGTGTTGTCTAACAATAAAGTGCATACTCAAGAGTGGAGAGTGATAATAGTATAATATGGTACCCTGGCCCTATAAAGGAAGCAGTAACCAGTGGTTAAAACAAATTTGTTGTTCATGAAGAAAAATTACAACCCATATTATGGAATCATAAAATATCCTGGAAAGTGTTTGGGTCTTCATGGGCCAACTTCAAACTTAGCAGAATGTAAACCTTAGAAGAGTATAGTACAGTATGTCATGAAAATATATATGCCTGCTTTTAATGGGAGTTTTTTATTAGGGGTAACTGAAACTGCTTAATCTGGACTTTTTATTATGATATATAAAAGAAATTGCATGTCACTCCACATTGCACTTCATATTTGACATAAAAACTAGGGGAATCCCCACTGCTGATATTCTTTAAAGTTTCATTTATGTGAGTTAGATAAAATAACAATTGAAGGTTACAATAATGTGATGAAGTACTGCAGTACAGACAGGCAGAATAGAATGGTGGAGTAGAATAATACTCATGTGTGAACTGGAAGGCAAACTAGGTTTCCAACGTTGTTATGATATGAAAAATACATTAGAACCATGTTAGCCTCGTTATTGGGGTCATGAATTTAATCTATTGTTGTAGGCCTTTTAATGTTTCACACAAGTACAAAAATATAGCTTTACCTCAAATTCAAGACCATCTTTGGGACATTTGTGGCGGTCTTGGTTGGAATGTAGTTATTATACTTATTGTTCCTAGAATAATGATTTTTAAACATTTAAATTTAATATTTATTTTGTTTTACAGGTGAATGAAGCAGTAGGCTTTGCATTTAATTGGTAACCTTTCCAGTTGTCAACATCAAATTTGTTACCATGGTAGACTCTTCACCAGTTGTCCTCCAGTTGTCAGACTCATTTTCCAAAAACAACAATGAAGAACAAATCCTTGAAGAACATGAAGAAACTGAAAGGTAGAACTATAAAAATATATCATTACTAGAGGTTCAACTCAACAAATTCTTCTTCTCTTTATAAATATATTTACATTTTATTGCAACAGTGCTATATACCAATTGCTGTCCCATGTATTAAGAAATTACCTAAGCCTTCCCAAGGATGTGTACTTTAGTAGCTTAGCCTCACATGAGCACAAGGGCTCTAACAACTTTAGATTGCCATTGTTGACCTAATAGAATGGACTTTTTTTAGTGTCAATCTTAACTGACAATCAGAATGTGTGATTTATCCTACAAACAAGCAAGTTTCCATACGTTTTTGACACTGTGAAGCCGCACACATTGTCAAACAACATTAATAACATCTTGGATATTGTGCAACAATATCCAAGATGTGGTGCTTTAGTGAAAAGGTCAATTGAGCAATAAAATTATATTAACTTAACATACACAGTGTATAGTATTAATTGCAATTAATATACACATAGGAGCTTATAAGGAAAGACACACTTAATTTAGTCTGTTAATATGCACCATTGACATTTTCAAGATCTACATTATACATTATGAATAAAGTTTAAATAATTTTGCATTGTATTAAACATTACTTTAGTGACCAATTTTACGAGGCCTACGAGAAGGAGGACAAGTTTCGAAACCGGTTAGGCAGCACCGCATCTGTGCTCGAAGCTAAGACTCGCACTTTCGAGCGTGTAAAGGAGGAACTCCACAAAGCACAACAGGTAAAGAATTTCCACCAAAATCTAGGTAATAAATTATGAATATTCATAATGTGTAAAGTTCATTTAATAATATTTTCATTATAATGTTTTGATACATTTATAGATTTACTTGCCAAATTCTATTCAACCTTTTGATATAACCTGGGTTAAATAAATAATGTCTCATAAACTTATGTATTTCTGATATAAATCACTTGTTCTATATTATATCTACTTTCATGTTGGCAAGATATAAAAACTCATGCATGAAATTACTTTAGCCTCATTAATAGTCACTGGAGAAACTAGTGCTAAAATTGGCGTCATTGAAGCCTATTCCAAAGTATTGAATTAGTTTAATTATGCATAATTTGCTATTTTTAGAATAGATCTAATTTCTTAATGTAGCTTGTATTATATAGTACTACATCATGGTAGTTAAACAATAGTACCAGGAATCACGGTACAACATGACAACGCTTTGTTACTAAGCAACTAGCACCAAGTGGCTCATATAGCTGAGTGCCACAACAGCTAAAGGTACATTCACACCGAATCCAAATTTTTTAGATCAGAAATCTGAATCTGTGTAAGAATAGGGACGCTGGCGTTCAGTGCTTTGGAAACACGGTCAGAATTTTGTTTTTGGTATCCGATATGAATGCAGTTTAAGTCATAGTTTCCTTAGCTTTTACAACTTGTGTCTATAAACCTCAATAATAACACCACATTAGTCCAATGTATATTTGACTAGTAAAAGTTTACATGGCTCTAATAAAGATACTATGTCATAAAATTGAGATATGGCAGTTGCAAAAAGCCATTGCTGTGCATACTGTTGCTTAGCTTGGGAAGCACTCATTTGTATTAACCGCTTGGGTAATGTTGCTTAGTAGGCCTACTAAGGGATGTCACATGGTCTTGCGATACCATCAACAAAGTACTCTTTAGAATGTAAACACAATGTTGTGATAGGTATCCAAGTACTTCACAACCATTACAAAAAGTGTGTAGTATAGTTTTTATCACCGTAGAACAGACACAAATTGTTTATACAGTTCCGGTATGATTTCCTTTGATGCAGATCCTGGAAGGAAGTGATTACAAACACTATCCCCTGATTTCCTGCTTTCTAAATCGCAATACTCTGGGTGACCAAAGCTTTTTTTTAATATAACCCATTGTATTTTTGATTATATAGTGCTTAAGCTTAGTGCTATAATATTTATATAATGGCCTCTCTTGTAGCTTACATTTTATCGTCAGCTTATCAATTTAATAACAAAACTAGAATCCAGTCTTCATTTCCAATGAATTTTTCAGTTAAATGTAGATGATACTTATAGGTGATATTCAGCCTTTGTAATTCTGGGTAGTATCTTCGCCATGCATGCAGAAACTTGTGAATACGGTGCAGAGAATAATCGCTCTCGTGGGACTCCGCTACATATTAATGATTAGACCATATGAAAATTTCATATCAAGGCAAGCTACAAGGTTGTATTAGCTATACCTGGCTCTGTGCCAAACCCGAAATTGATTTTAATGTCCAATCGATCTGTTTTCTCTTTTTAATTTATTCAATAATATTCTCATCTCTATTGTGGAATCTTATAAATAAAAAATAAAATCACAAATTCAACTCATGTAACTTTCAATTATTAATTTCTGCTAATGTCTAATTTATATTAAAGAACTATGTATTTAATTATAAATTTAATTTAATGAATATTGTAATCAGAATAATGCTTGCCTTATTGTTCATCTTATGTGTCACATATTTCCAAAGGCATCGGGCACTTCAAATCATTAACCTGATCATCAGAAGAATGCCTATGACACCCTAAACTCATTTCTTTGGGGAGTATTCAATTATCTAGTAGCTAGTAATGTTTACACCAGGGAGTTGTTATTAACAACTCCCTGTTTACACTTTTGCAAAAAAAATCTTACCAATTCTGGTACAGTTCGCTACATGTTACCAAGGTTTCCTGGGTTGAAATCCTAGCTTCTTTTCTACTTTCATCTTCAATGCTATAATTGTTTTGAGTAAAATTGAACTCTAAAATATACCATATACCATACTGTTCTAATCTCTTATTGTACATAAGAAAGGTGATTGTATTCCGAGCCAAATATATAAACAGTACAAGTGATTGTGTTTGAAGTTGGTGCTTGAATGTTATCTATTCCTCTGCAAATTCCAATTCCTATATTTTTTTAAAAATCTGTCAATCCATAGACAAGAGCTCTTTGTAGAAGCTTTTAAAATTTTGGGTTTGGGATGACATTTTCAACCCAATCTGTAGGGAGAAGGTGGTATATTTATACATAGTAGGTCCTTCCTTCTTTGGTATTTTAACAATGTGTTCATTGTGAAAGACCTACCTTGTAGTATCTTACAAAGCTAATTCTGTGGCAGTTGTAAACAATGGTTTATTCAGAATCATGTTGTTTAGACTTAACACCATACCACTAGGGATGCACATTCACGTCCCGATAGGGATAACATCCAATAGAGTTCATTCAGGCAGCCAAAATGTGAGTTCACGCCCACATCTGCCCAATCATACCTCTATTGTATTGCATGTAAACTCACTGACAGTTGTCACAAGAACACAAACGTTCGCCCTAGGGTTTCAGGGAAGAACCCAGAAGCAGTGATTTATTAAATAGATACTGTACATTTGTTCATGTTTCATTACAGTTGAATAATTTTTGTTTGGCACCCTCTGTGCCTTGACACACACACACACACTGTAGCTTATTATTGCTTTCAACTGCTGTATGGTAAGATGAGTTACACAATACCATTGAGAATGGAAACAAAAGTCAATGAGTATTTAATATTATTCTTGCAGGCATTGCAATTGAAAGATGATGAGGTTAATGCCATTCGTGAAAAGATGGACCATGAAATTGAAGAGCTCACAGCCAGTCTATTTGTGGTATGTTTCTGCACGTATCATTTGGAATAATTATGTAAATTTTTTTTCCATTAGAGAATATAGAATGAATCTGCAGGTAAACTATTATACAGCTGTGAATCCATATAATTATGAGAGGGAATAGGGCTAAGGCTTGAAACTGTTCTCCATTGTTTTTCCATACTGAAATATTCTTAGACATTGTTCTCAACAGTTAAATTTATTTCAGATGATTCTTTCATATTGAAACAACAAATATCACACAGACAGTTTTGGAGTTAATATTAAAAACACAGAGCATTGAAAATACCTTTTTAAAAAGTGCAATGAAAAAATGAAAAATGTATTAAAAACAAAAATGTTAGGAACTATAATATTTGTTGTTGTCGGATCTTGATGTTTGGATCATAATTGTTACGGTTAGA
>NW_022704992.1:4182918-4183556 GCF_011630105.1 Anneissia japonica | reverse complement strand
TCAGGGCCCTCTTTAATAAAATTAAAGAACATACCCACCCCACTCCCCATATAGAAAACAATACGACATAGGGCTTATTTTATTCATAATATAGGCCACACACGTGTGTTTGAAACTAAATATAAGCATTTTCATCATGGTTTTATTTATTACAAACATATTCTTCACCATCAATACACATTGAGGCCATTCTTTTAGGTTAAAACGATCTAAATTTGTCTTTCTTAAGCTTGGGGCTATTATGTGTTTAAATAACTTAAAGGATAAACCTAAAAAAGCGCTAAAAATGCTCGCGAAGCGCGCAAAATATTTTTGTGTTTTTAATTCTAATTTCGTCGGAATTGATGAAAACTCCATCCATGGTTACGCCATCGAGCAGCATAGATCAAAGGAGTTATGACAGTTTTTGAAGTGGAGAAGGGGTTGCAGGGTGTTGTGAGTCTGGTCATTATATCTTCTTTTATTCTTTTCTTTATTTTTCTCTTCTCTTTTTTTTTCCCTTTTCTTTTCCTCTTCTTTCTCTTTCCCTCCCTCTCTCCTCTTACGACACTGGCCTGTTACGCGCCTGTTACGACACTGGCTAACACGCCAATCATCCACCCCCCCCCCAATGAAAAATACTTTTCTACGCCACTGAA
>NW_022704992.1:4182169-4182909 GCF_011630105.1 Anneissia japonica | reverse complement strand
AAATGAAACATTTATTGGAAGTGAATAAGAAAACATTCAAAATGAGCAAATGCTTGGTTCATAATCATAAACAATAGTAATCTATTCATCATATTCCATTAGAAATGGAATTCTCCCCAGGGAGCTGATTATGTGTTCCATATGTGTTTGATCCAATGGTTGGGGTAGTAATGTGAAGTGCCTAGAGGCTTTATGCATGAAGTGCTATATAAGACCGACATATTATTATTATTATTATTATTATTATTATTATTATTATTATTATTATTATTATTATTATTATTATTATTATTATTGTTGTTGTTATTGTTGTTATTGTTGTTATTGTTGTTATTGTTATTATTGTTATTATTGTTATTATTACACCAAGGATAGAAAATGCATTAGAAGCAAGTATACAGTAGTTCAAATAAAAAATCCAAAATCATGAATACTACCCTCTATTGGTAGAATACAGTCAATTCTGAGAAGTGAATCTGAAACTTCTCCTAATATTGGTATTAAGTGGTTCTAGAGTCGTGTCTTGCATTTTGTTCTGTATATACTGACGTGATTTACTGTAAAACAGATGTGTATAAGAGACAGTTGTTTATACAGTTCCGGTATGATTTCCTTTGATGCAGATCCTGGAAGGAAGTGATTACAAACACTATCCCCTGATTCTGTCTCTTATACACATCTAGATGTGTATAAGAGACAGGTTCAGACTTCATTCCAGAGTCGTAGTTCGAAAACATTTT
>NW_022704992.1:4144982-4181324 GCF_011630105.1 Anneissia japonica | reverse complement strand
GCAATTGTATCTGTTGTCTACTGCTGCTAAGGCAGAGGTCTAGCAGTGCTATCCGCTGCGCGGTGCTCTATTTGTAACTAGCCAGCTGCTCAGGCTAAGCCGTTGGAAGTCCCCCAGTGAGTTGTGAGACGTTGGCTGCGCTGTTTAAAAAAATCTGATAAAATGGTCTATAGTACAAAAGCTAAAAGTAAAAAGATGAAAGTAACTAGGCAATGAAAGTAAAGATAACAATTCATTTGTATTTGATTCTTAATATTATTATATACATTAGATATTTTTTGAGACTGATATATTTGTTTATGGTCTACTTGTCTAGTTTTCAAGACATGTTTGGGATCCCCCACATACATACATCAACTAATAATTTTTTTTTAATTTTTTTATAGATTGATGTTTTACAGGCAGAGGTTACTGCCCTCAAGGCATTGGTGATAACTTCAACACCAAGTATGCCACTACCTCCAACTCAACATTCGCCAAAGAAGTCAATTAGCATTCTGAAACGATACAAAGCACAGAACGCCATCCTTAACCAACAGATGAGCATGTATAGTCACCACTGGCGGAATCCAGCATTGCTTAATGTGCCCCTAGAACGCTGCAAAAGCACACCCTCTCTCAACGAATCATCTGCACAGGAAACAAAAGAGGTACAGTATATCAATTATAATCTTCAATGCAAAACTGATACCAAAAGTAGTACTTTTGTGTGTATTCAGATATCATGTAACACACATCCTCAGTATTTTATGCCATATGATTATATGTGGCAAAGACAAGCCAAACCATTTACTCCTCGCAAAAAATTGATTTTTAGTTATTAACACATGGTTAAACAGTAAAGTGAAAGCTATAAAATGGTAAAAGATTCATTTAAATCCGACATTTCGTTATGAAGTTTTAGGAGTTTAAACATACAACCGTTTAACACGTTCGCTGGCATCGACAAGTATAATCTTCCCACAGGGTATTGCTGAGGGCGCTAGGTACGACTATACTCGTCAAAACCGGGGTAACATTCTAATCTTTATTACTTCATTCTTATACATAGTAGAACCACAGACTTAACGACTGATTTAAAAACCATTCGTTTGGGATAGATACACCTAGACGATTACGTGCAAATAATGTATGTATGTTTGTTGTGTTATGTTGCCGGCAATACACTCGAATGCAGGAGTAGGGGCACCCTCTGAACATATACCAACCTGTGCAAAAAGCGGACGAGAAAACTCACACTTAGCAGAGGCAATAACTGTCCCATTGCCGGCGACGACTTTACTCATCCCCTCATATTTTCCCTCCAATTTTTTGATGATATATGACTAGATAAAATTTCAGAATGTATGTTTGTACATGTATACTTGTTTTGGCACATAGGACAACCTACAAAAATGTCTGGCAGTCAACGTGTTAAAGAACAATAATTTTGAGAATTCAGACTTCAAAGTTTACAATTTCAGACATTTCTGAGGCAGAGACCATCGGCAAATCGTTAAACAATCTTGTTTAAACGGAAAAAAATAACATAGCAAGATGTATAAAGTTATAATATAAAGTTCAGTGTAATAAAATAGATTTCAAAAATTTTGACATTCAAACATGTTTTGGCCATTATATTCGAAAAAAGTGACTGGCTTGGCTTGTCTTCACCACGTATATAGTTCACTAATAAACAGTCTATTCAGGGGCGGATCCAGAAATGTCCAAAAGGGGGGCCGGAAGGGGGGGCTGAAAGTTGGGCCGATTGAGACAACACTGTCGTAGGGGGTCCGGGGCATGCCCCCGCGAAATTTTTGTGTTCTAGACGCCCGAACATAACATTTGAGGCATTCTGGGCTATCATTTTTTTTTGGCCATTAAATTCGAAAAAAGTGACTGGCTTGGCTTGTCTTCACCACGTATATAGTTCACTAATAAACAGTCTATTTAAGCAGCAAGCTTAACCATGGAGGAAATTAATATACAGTAAATATATTAATATGCTTCCTCCATGGGTTAACAGAAGGGGAATCGTAGGTGCACAGGTTCTTCTACTTGTTTTGACACGTTGGATGATGTTAGGTCACATAGTTAGATTAGATGAAAATACACCAGCATTTACTGCTATGTCATTTGCTTTAAGTAATTCTAAAACATATAAAGGGCGTGTTGGTAGACCGCAAAGTAACTTAATGAATCAATTGCAGGTAGATGTAAGAAAACGACATCTTTGTCTGAATAGTTATGAAGATCTTATGTATCTTAAAGAAATTGCTAATGATAAAGATTCATGGGCGAAATTGTTTCAAACATGTATGAATTGATATCGCAGCGTGTAGTAACTAGTCGCAAGACTTTACCAGAAAATGTATATTGTTATACTGTGTATGTTTTTTGAAATAAAGTTTGAATATATATGACATTCAAACATGTTTTGGCCATTAAATTCGAAAAAAGTGACTGGCTTGGCTTGTCTTCACCACGTATATAGTTCACTAATAAACAGTCTATTTAAGCAGCAAGCTTAACCATGGAGGAAATTAATATACAGTAAATATATTAATATGTTTCCTCCATGGGTTAACAGAAGGGGAATCGTAGGTGCACAGGTTCTTCTACTTGTTTTGACTTTTTTAACTATAGCCCCCACAACACTTAATTTCCTATTGAAAACAATAACTATGCAAAGGACTTTTTTTTAAAGGCTGATCCAATAATGCTGCACGAGTTTGAAGCATGGAGGCAGTCCCTTACATTCTCCATGGATAGTCCGTTCATGAAACGTGTACATCAAGAGGATATACTGCCGTGCTTGACGTTTCCGAACAACGCCCTCACTCAGATGGTCCAAACATGCGTCCTGAAGAATTCTTTATGTATCGAGCCTATTAATGGTTCACCAAGTACAAAGAAGTAAGAAAATAGTAAATCATTAAAAAAAGTGTGGAGAAATTATGGAATTTGAAAATTCTAATAAGTATATGGGAAAATTCAAAAGATCAAGTACTGTAACAGCTTCAAACTAGTTTTTAATTTTGTTAATTAAGTTTATTTTAAATCAGTTTTACTTTTTTATGTTTCATTTGCTTTACTGTATATTTTGATGATGGAGCAAGGACAGTTTACTGTTTGGGCTCGTGCCTATTCCTTGCTCCTGGCAAGATTGTACTCTTACTTTGCCAAATAAATATTATTATAATTAACTAATAACATTTCGGGAAATAAATGCATTTTCCAGTCATGGAGGAATTATTGAATGTACTAGAGCCAGTGCAAATGAGTTATGTATAAAATTATCTGGTTATTTTCATAACAAAGTGGAGAAGTCATTGAAAATTTAGGGGAATTCCAAGAACGTCATAGATTTTTGTATTTTTTGTTTGTCTTTCTTAAAACCACCAGTCTATTTCTTTTAAATATTGAGTGTGTTTAAGATTAACATTTAAATAATAGATTAAAAAAACAAATATGTTTTTATTTTTTTAATACTGGAGGTAAACAATTGACATGTCTTTCATTATCAATTTCAGAAAATGTGCTCTGTTCTCTGAGAGTCGTATTTGCAAATACCGGTTGAAATTGGAGGATTCCGATAAATGGTGCGATGTATGTTGTTCAGCTAGGAATAGGGTAAGTGATGGTGTTGTACTAGATAGTGAAGTAATTTAACCCACCAAAAAATTCATGTCAGACTTTGAGTTGCTTATGCAAATAAGTTATTTCAGCTAAGATACAGATCAAAGTATATCAGTTTATCTTTAATTATACACTACAAAAATCTTTAAACTGTTTATTAGCCAATTTAAATGGTTAGAAATGTAGAAATTATATTTTCTATGATAGAAATCATTTAAGTAGAGATATAAATTATATTTATGATTTTTTTTTTCCAGATCACAGCTGTATGTAATTTTTTCACCTACTTACGATACATCCAACAAGGTCTCGTTAAGAGTGACAGTAAGTTTAATTTAATAAGTATGTGAATGAAATGCATACTCATGATGAACAAACCTTTTTAACCCAACTGATTTACATAGTGGGCTAGCAAGTTTAAATCCATCATACCATTCCTGAAGTAAACAGCAACAATAGGCACTTCAGGGAGATTTGGTCTGATGAACTTCCTTATATGAATATTATACAATTATATTTGGCTGTGCACAGCTGACATTCTTAAGACAATAATACGGTAGTAAAAATACGCAAACTTTCAGAATTTGTTGGAGACGGGAAATTTGTGCTTGGTCATGTGAGTGCAGTGGTGGTGCCAGTGTCCATACTATGCCATAAAAACTCTCCCTGTGAATCCACCAGGGATTTTTTATTCCAGGACTTGGACCGAGGCTGTAGTCGGCCCCTTGGATTGAACCCATTGTTGCCATATTTCTGGAGCCACCGTTGTGAGAGTGCAGAACGTATATCTATTTCCCGGATACAATATTGGTGGCTCTGTGAATATCATGAAAAGAACAACTCTCACAATAAACTTTTCATCAATTAACATCCCTTGTGTTGTCAATGTCTGTGTCAAGGGTGGGTCATTTTTTGCAGATGTGACTTGGGGGTTAAAATACTCTCCTTCTCAATCCTAAAGTCCTGGGTTCAGTCCTAGCAAATTTATCCACTCCCCACATGGGCGTAGGCTGTGGGAAGTGTGCTCCCCCTTTAAGGCAAATTAGTTCCACTAAGTGGGTTTTTAAAACACTAAAAATAATTTAGATATAGTTATGCATTCTCAATTTTTGCACCCCCAGGCCGTTTTGCAACCCCCAAGACAAAAATCAGCCTATCACCTGCCACAAATACTTCATTTTGTATGGTTTTTTTGTGGTATAATTACACTGTATAAGCCTTAACAAAATAGCACCCTCTACAGATTAATCTAGTAACAAATTTATTCATGATTCAATTTAAGAATGTTCTTTATACAGCATTACACATTAGCAGAACATTATAGGTGGATTGATTCGTTGTTTATGGTGTAAAATAGCCACTGATAGACAAAATATCAGGCACATCTTTGTTAGATTGTGGTAACATTGCTTTATTGTTTAAGTTATATTGGCTTATGGTTTTTATTGTTAAAGATGTGTATATTTTGTGAGAAATGTTTACAACTAAATATATGTATTTTTCTTTCTCTTCAGCCATTGGTATGTATTGGGAAGTTGTACGTCTTCGAAAGGAAATTGCTCTGGCAAAGCTAAGTTTATAAAAAGTACTTTAAACCATGGAGTGCACTGGAAGGCGGAAAACAGACAGGAAGACGACTAGTTTCTACTTTCCTTTTTGAAAATGGAGCCAAGAATGACTCTTCATTTGTGACGTCTTTTGTCTTCATCCACTCCAACATAAACAATTAAAATGTTGTAGTGCCAATTGTTTTTATGGTCACTGCACAATGTGAATCTTAAGAATTTTAAATTTTGTTACAGGGATTATTTTAATGTTGATACCAAAGAAATATTTTAATCATCTCAAGGATAAACAGTAAGATTCTAGGCCTTCTTGGGGTCTGTCAGTAGAGCTGCTGAGAACAGGCAACAAAGAGGGGAGAGTTCATGTGTGTCCTTTTTTGGGGGGGAGAGAGTTGGTTGGTTGGATTTATTAGTGGTTATTTGTAGATGACAATAAATTTAAGTAGGTATCTGTATATATCTGTATACTGTATATATATAAGGAAGTTAATGCGTATGTAATCCTACATTACATAAGCCATTGGCCCATGTACTTAATAAGAGACTGAATGAATGAAGCCTGTTAAATCTAACAGAAAGGTCCGTAAAAAATTTGAAACCAAGTTAACTGGTGTATTTTTGCATTAGCTTAGTATTGAAATGCAATACTTAATTATTATCCCATTATAAATAATTTTAAAATACTGTACAAAATAACCTTTCATTTTCAATTACTTCTGTGTGTTATGACATCAAAACACACATTCCTGTCCCTAGGAATTGCATTTTTTTCATTTTAACCTTTAATGATTTAGAGGCTGTGAACTTTGAGTTCAACCCCATCCACTTAAAAATCTTGATTTACATTCAGTTATTTTAACCCTGAACTTAGCAGCTCAGATAAATCAATGTCTATATTTTAGTGATACTTTTTGGATTTCAGAATAGAGAGTAGCAAAAGTGTAAAGTGTAGCACATAACATTGATATGCATTGAAATGTTACAAAAATTAATGCCAAAAGGAGGGGGGGGAGACATGTCCCCAGTTCCCCCTACTGGATCCACCCCTGGGCTGGGGCTCACTTCAAGGCCTACCTGGTTGTGTGTTACCTAGAGTATGTAAGTGTAAAGTTCACCTAATGTCAGATTAGGTCATGTTTGCTAAAGCTGGGATTCATTTTGAATTTTATTGAAGATCAAAATTGTAGAAACGTAATTTCTTTAGGGGTCGTTCCCTAAAACAGTATGCTAGAGGGGAGGAAGGTAGAGAAATTTGTATACATTACATGTGCATAAAATTTGTTGATTAAAAATAACATGCAATATGTAAAATAATGGTAAAATTATAATGTAACCATGAATATAATATTAATTTTTAAGCAACAAAGTACATAGTTGACTTCACAAAAAAATGGAGAATGGCTTTGCAAAATCAACATTGTTTTGTACACTTTCAGAGAGACTGAGTGGGTACCGAAAAGGAGTACTGTTTGTACACTGTGAAAATATTGATAATTGTTAACGACCCCTTATATAATTGACAAGTGTAGGCAAAGTTTCAGTTGGATGTGAAGGTAAAAAATGTCAGTCTTCGCCCAGTTATTGGATCAAATGTTGGCTGTTGAAGACATTCTCCCTGGGGAAGTTTTAAAAAATGTTGTTGGCCTAGCTAGTGAATAACACAGCATATTCAATCCTGCAATATATAAACTTATTCTGAATGATGAGATGTATTCCACAAATTATTTTAACATAGGCTAGATCGAAGTCTTCTATTCATTTATGATTGTCATAACATCAATTTTCAAATCAAATTTAACCATCATGGTGCACTGGAGGCTGGGTAATAACTTAGCCATATGAAAGGGAATTTTTTTTATAGTATCTGTGTAATAATGATATTAAAAATAGAAATTTAAAGAAATTTAAATAATTCCAGTATTTTATTGTTTGTGAAGATATAGTTTCACTAAAAGCATACAAATAAAATATATAATTTATGTCTATGTAAAGTATATATAAGCTACATTATGGTGCACTAAATAGATATAAAATTATTGTTAATGTTTTTACTATAGATTAGGTCTACCAAGATCTGTTAAAATATGTAAAAGATATGGTCTACCAAGATGATATAATATGTTGAAATATTTAAAAAATATGTTTTATATATGTTTTCTGAGAGTTGTGTATTGTTTGCATGTATAAACATTGAAAGATAGTTTTGTTTTAAATGTTTCATCATATTGTATTTTCTATTTCTGTAATTTGAACAATTATAAATACTTTTAAATTGACAATATAACTGAAATTGATACACCATTTTCTTCAGTGTTATATGTGGTGTTATATATTAACTACAATACCTATAATAGGTGTTATTTTTTAACTAGTTACTTTCTTGTTACTATAGTATGCAAGTTCTGTTTAGAGATTAATTTAAAAGGTTTGATAAATTATTTTGTCAGACATTTTAACCTAGTTTTAGAATACTTTCTTTGGCATATATAATACAGTTTGATCCATTCTAAAGTCAAAATTTGATGTAAGTAATACCATGCACAACACTCATTTTTTCCTTTCCATATAATAATTTGTTTTGCTATATAATTTTTTTTTCCATTGGACCTATTTTTATATAACTTTATTACATCAGTGATGCTGCTAAAAATGTGACTTAAATGGGTTCTTATAATTTAAAGAGTTTTCTTAAGAGGCTGCCTAGATGTTTCATACTTGCTTTGTTTTCAATTTGCATAGAATTGCACAAATGTTTATTTTTAGGCATGCAAACAAGTTTCATATATTCACTTGCTTTCAAAATTTACAGACTGATAATGAAGTTTCAACTAACTATTGCAGTACAAAATATAAAATGAAAGAAGTTAGAGACACTATACAATAAGAAAAAGAAATCTTCGGAATTCACAGACAGAATTATGGAGAAAAGACAAATACTATTTTCTGACAGTGCTCAGATTTGTGAATATAAATTTTCCCTTTGCAATCAATGTTGAGTAATCATCCTACAACTACAATTGTAATTTACTGATGAAACATTATCATTAACATATACTCCCCTTTATAAAGGCTATCCCAAATATTGTATAATTCCATAAAAGTTCTAAATTTGTATGGAAAATATTAAAAAATTGTTGTCTATTGAGGTAAGAGAAGAACTAGTTTTCAATGTGTTATTACCAATTCTAAGCTGGTAAATATCACATGATACATAGTATTTTATGCCATCTGGAATATGAGTATAGAATCCACCATTTCTGTTTTTCTTGATTTTATCTGTCAAGTAATGTATTTTAAGATAATATGTCTGGTTGAGCTAAAATAACTTGAAAAGTATAATTCAATATTTGAATTGCTTACTTTGCAGTGGCAGATTGGGGGAGGGGGAGCTGGCCTCCCCCTCCCCCCTCCTCCTTTATTTTTTTCAAAATTGTGCCATTTCCGGCCATCTAGAGGTGCCATAATCATAAGTTTACTTATCTGAGCCCCGACCATGGTGGGGGTTAGGTAATGTAGACCCTCTATCTGTGAAAGTCCCTCCCTGGCCCCCTTTATTTCAAGTTCCTGGATCCGCCACTGCTTTGTATAGCTTTCAATAATATAGTATAAGTAACTATTGTTTTTTGAACTTACAGTATACAAAATTAATTGCTGGTAATTGTATGTTGGACATTTATGTGACTATTTAATACTAGAAGTTTTCAAAATATGGATATTGTATATTAAATTGTATAGTTGTTTCGAAGAGTGCCGAGAACACAATTTTATGAATAATGGTGCTTTTATATATACTACTATAGATAAATGATTTGACATATGAAATATGGTGTATCCCTTTCTGATTCAAAAGCCTATGTTCATAGGTTTTTTTATGTAATCTTTTTATGTATTGTGTAATAAAAGGATATTTAGAGTTCTCTTGTCTTTTTATACATTATTATCATTATTTTCATTAGTTTTTTATTATCAATATCATTAACATTGTTATTATAACTGTCACTGTTACCTGTGCAGCGGCTGTCATAGCTGTCGTCATTATTGTCATTGTGATTTAGTTAGTCCCATACCTTATCTTTCATTTTTAAACCCAAACTTACTGTATTAACATAACAATTTGATAATAAAATTACCTTACTTGTTCCCTGGAGGTAGTGCCCTCAACTTGCAGATTTGCTGTTACAGTAAGCCAGTAGTCTCGATCTCCTGCTCCTCTTGCACATTCAACATACAGTATTTATGTTTTGTCCATTCCTGAACATCCCTTATCCATGTTTTTCTAGGCCTGCCTTTAGTTCTAGCTCCTTCCACTTTTCCTTCTATGAGAAATTTCTGTAGTCTCTTAGCTCTGACAACATGACCTAAATACTGTATCTTTCTGTCCATTATATTTACTTTCAATGTTCTTTCTGCATTTGCAATATAATTATGTTGATCTTATATATTTGTTAAGATAAACTAAGTTTGAAATACAGAATCACATTGGTTTGCATCACATTCTTCAGGGCTCATTTCATACCAACTTACGTCAAACTTGTTGGTGGTTTCCCGCCTCTCGTAATTTTTGGTCTTACACTGTACCATTTTATTTCCATTACCTCAAATTACTGTTTACAGCATTGATTCACCAAAACTAATGCAGTGTTCATGATACTAGAAAGAGTTTGTGAAACCATATACTTTGCATACAAGTTATAATTAACACCCACAAAAATTGTTTGTTAATAATAAAGACTATAAATACATTGATTTTATACTAATGATCAAAAAAGTATATATAAAACAAAACATGCGTAAATATAAAACATAATGTAAATACATGTTCATGCCATATACTACTGTATATATATTTCAATAACATTTCATAATATCTTCATCATCATCTTAGGCCTTGGTTAGGAATGTTTTACAATAATGATGTAATGTATTAATAATGACAGAGTAATAGAACAACTTCTATGTTATTATATATATATATAAGTTTGGAAGGCAAATGGGAAAAACCCATAAAACAGCAAACGGCCATATAATGCAAAACAATTCAGTTCACACAGAAGGAGTTAAGAAACAAAGTTTAAACTTTCTACTTACAATGATGATAATAATGTGTATTTGTATAATGGTATAAGGTGTCCACAGGGTCATCCGGCTGGTCAAAGTAGGGAGTATTTTTACGGTAAATGGTCCTGCAACCATGTTCGGGAACCCATCATACCTTTATTATTGCTCAATTTACTTTAAAGAATGATAAGATACAGCCCTCCAAAAAAGTGAAATTCTATTTTCACACAATGCTTTCAGAGATTTTTGGTGGCGTATAACATTGTAATGAAATATGCCATATAAAATTTGAATGGTATTTCCAGAAAGATAGGGGCCAATATAATTAGTCTATGTAGCAATTTTCAACTTCTTATCTTCGTTATTCGATGAGATATAGCTTCGTAAAAACCGTACAAAGTTAAAGGAGACATTTTCGGCATGAAAAAGGGGTGTGATACCTAAGTTTCAAAATATCATTTACTTAAAAACCACTTGGAAATTGAAGCTGAAATTTTGGATTCTTTCTTTTGACATCAAGGAATTTTTAGAATTTTTTTCAGGAAAATCCCAGGGGGTTACATGGTCATGGTGGTTGATTTGAGCCAGAATGACCCTAAAGGCTATGTAAAGCCCACCTTAATTTCCAATTACCCCAATTTCCAGCACACTAAATTTGTTCACCATTATGATGCCTTAGGATTAGATTTTTAAACCAATTACATATGCCCAAGAGCCAGATAATATAAATTTATAATAGTACTGTTAATTTTCATATAATACAGTACACTACTTATAAATTCTTGACAATGTTCATATAAAGGAATAAAATGTATGTAGAATCAACAATGGCCTCAAAGTTGTCATTCTTCAAAGGTATCACACTCATATTTTATCTACACTTCGTATTTTGGCATTTCTTGGTGTTCATGGTACATATAAATAATAATAAGTATATCACTGTATTATTTTGTGGGGAGGATAGCTAAAAAATCAGCTCAAATTTGCGCGGAAAATAGGTGTGCGGAATCGTAATTGCTGAATAATTGCATTGGTTATATGATTTGGTCAAAAGCCTATTTTTTGGCAAAATCTGTACGGAAATTGGCCCTGATTAACCGAAATGCGCGGACAGATTTCTAGGCCAAATTTTTGCGAGGAAGATATTCTCTGCGGAGGCCTTTACTATACAGTCTGGCATGGTATAATACTGCCATCACTTCCTCGTGTGGCAATCAACTGTTTGTGGCCTCTCAATATGACTAAAGCTACTAATTATCAAACCAGATTAAAATGAGGTGAAAATGATGTGCATAAACAATATTGTATCTGTTTATGTTTTTAAATGTAAATTTTCTACAGTACAGATGGCATTGGCCTCTGTCGATCCTCATTAAATATTAATAAGTATTTATGAATTACCTTTGACCTAGGGATGCCAAATGCATAATAATAAGAGGATAATTTAGTCAAAGGAGAAAGGAATGGGTTTAATTTACCTTTATAATAATATATATTTTGAAGTAAGGACTTGATACCCTTGCTATTGTTTTTCAAGGATATTTGGTTGAAGCCAGTAAGGGCCAATAAAAAAAATTATTACTTTATCACCCTCGTACAACTACATGTATGGTTGGTACTCAAAAAAAAGAATGAAGAAAATTATGAGAAAAAAAAATTTGAAAAAAATTATTTTAGTTTTTCAATTTTGTACAATTATATAGTTAGTGGATATTGTTTGTATTATCTTAATCATATTTTACTTTGAATATCGGTGCACCAGCAAACAACCCAAGGGTGATATTTGGCTTTATCAAAATAGATAATAAAAAAAATGCCTTCCTCATCACTTTTTCAGCCTAGATAGGGTGAATCCCTCATCACTTTTCCAGCCTAGATAGGGTAATAAACTAGAATATAAAAATAAAATATTTTTACAGGGCTTAATCCAGAGGTGAGTTTACCCTGAGCATTACTTATTAAATGACTGTGACCATGTGAAAAGAGAGTTATGTTAGATGGTAACAGACTTGCTCATCTTCTTTAAATATTCCAGACACAAATTCACCTCTATCTAAGTAAAATATTGACCTTTATTATTGACCTCATCATACACTACAGAAAGACTATAATAAAATTGTTTGTACAATACTTTACAGAAATGACTCACTCTACAGTATGCAAGCAACTGTAGCTAGAGTGCAAAGAGCTGACAATACTACTACAGTGTTTGGGTAATTATTTGCATGTATTTTAATAGTAAAACAATAAAACTTGATATCTTATCATCAGGCTGGACTTCTTGGGCAAGGGGGAAAAATAAACTAAATACACTAAAATAATGCTTATCAGATATGGATTTATCTCTGGAACTGTAGCTTTGTAATGAAGATAATTACAAAAAGGGACTGTCAAACTTGTATGATTTAGGTGGTGGTATCAGTGTTAATTCATTTTGAAAAATGTGTCCTAAATTGGCAATTTGTTGAAAACCCTCTAAAAAATGGAACAAAAATGGCCAATACAGTATTGGATTGGCGATGCAATTCTGCCTGTAGGTATACTAGTACTAGTAATTGATTATGTTTGTGTCAAGAAGTGACCTGCCAAATGTAGAAACAGGCTTAATTCCTTTTGTTAGGCCAAATGCAGTTCACCTTCCAATTTTAGACGACCACCCTTGGGACAAGAAAATTTAGGGGGGGTCTCAGGGTTTGCTCTCTAATTAGAGGGTTAGCTTTGTGATAAAAGATGGAAGTTTTTTATTTGGTATATTGATGATGATAATGAAATATAGACATAATAAGAAGCTTCTTTATAGTTAATTACAGTAAACAATGACTAAAACTGTGTAAATTACTATATTTTCCTTGCTAGTTGGGATTTTACAGTTACTGAGTTAAATTCAAATATAAAAATAAGATACAAGCATAATTCTAAAAATAGCCTTGCATTGAATCTGGGAAAAGTCAAATCAGGTGATTACTGTGTTATGGTTTGTTTTGTAGTATGTAGGAAGTAAACATGTATGGCACCATTATTACAGGCAGATGACATTGATCAGGTGTGTATTTAGGTCAAATATTCATTCTATATCTTGCTAAGCCTCATTGTTATTTTTTACCTTATGTAATCATTGTCCTATTTACTGAATTTGAGAGTCTGGTACTGTAACACCAATACAGTGATACCTAGATAATTGCTCATGCACAGAAATTGCTTTATTTTTTTACTTAAAAAATTAACTGATTTCCATGTAAATATATACATTGTAACATGTACAGTATGAGGCCTAAATTATTGAATAAATTCACTGGATCCAAAAGAACATTTGGAACACACAGTATGAGGCCTAGATCATGATTGAAAGAAAGGTAAATAATAATACAGTAGTAGACCTATTGTTTTTATTACTGATCAGTAATTTAAGATCCCTAAATTCTGTGTTCATAAAAAGTTCACTCTAATTAATTACCATTAGTGTATGGTATACAGTATGTATTCTACTCGAGGGTTTCTTTTGTGAGAGTTGCAAGTTGGAAAATGTGCGTCACAAGTTGGAATATGCGAGTTGCAATTTCCAGCTGGCAACTTGCATTTACCAGCTCGCAACTCGCATTTTCCAACTTGCAAATCGCATCTTCCAACTTGCAACTCACATTTTCCAACTCACAACTCACACTGAAGTAACACTCATTCTACTCAAATTACTACTCAAATAGTATGTTTATATGATACGAACGTCTACAATGATAATTATTGAATGCTTGTATTAATTAATATGCATTATCAAACAAGAAATAAACCAAAGTTATCTGCCATTAAATACTGTTCAAATTATATTCGTATTTGGACTTGTAGTATACAATAGTTTTATTTACTTAGCAAGTCACTCGTTGGACAAGAATGAGGTGTAAAAAAAATTTTAAAAATGTACATATCAACATTGCAATTACAGTAATCAACATTTTATTTAAAATAAACAATTAAAGAAACCCAATAATTATTGAATGTGAATTCTTACAAGAATTGTAGTCATTGGTGGTGTTGGTTGTTTTTGTGGTCATGCTATTATGAACTTTGACACTATCTAGTATGATGCAATTTTTGTAATAATTAATGCTTTTTTTTTGTTCAAATTTGTATTTTTTTGTAATCTGATGTAATTATTCTTAATTTGTTGCAATTAATTTACTGTGTAGTATTTTGATAGATTTTTCATACCAATTAATGAAAAAAAAATTAAAAAAGAAAAATTACCAGGTCAGTCTTACTATCATCGAGGTCTGGTTACAACATTAATGCACTGTTCCTAAATATTATAACTACTATTAGGTCTTAGTACAGTATGTTTGTCTGCTCCAATGAACTTAGCAATCTACCTTATGAGACTTACTGTAGGCCTAATTAAATTCAATAGTTGACATGCTTTGTTTTATATTAAAAAAATAATCCCGGCAACAAAGTGTCGATCCAACTGTACCCAGCCGCATTGTTTGCCGTAATTTCACATGTTTGACGGTTACCACGTCTACCACGATGAATGTGTATGTCACTGATTCATGTGCACTCATTTATTTCTTTTTTGTCCATTTACACATTATATATCAATTATAACTAAAAGTGAAAAACTTAAAATACAAAATGAAAACAAAGTAAAGAAATAAAACATAAATCAGGTTTCGTAAATTTTTAATAATCTTCCTGCCCCAGACCATGCTCTCATAATAAAACACTTGAATGGTCATAACATAACATAACATAACTTTATTGAACATACACTTTTAAATCAGTGGCACACGTTCTTAAGAGACGGTGCGTTCACACATTTATAATACAAAATGAAAAATATACAAAAATAAAGGAAATCAAAACAGCATATAAAACTTGATTTAAAAAAAAAGAAAGACGATTCACGATATCAACTTTAACCTTTGAATGTGTACCGAGCAACTGTGTCATGCCGGCCCACGACGTTTGCTATGACTCAACTGGGCCTAGGCTGTTAAGTTAGCGATGAATAGCAGGGCAGTGCAGTATTTTGTTACAATTAACGTAACCACGGAAACATAATTGTATTCTTCTTGTCTTTATCAATTTAGCTTGTCTATTGTGTTTAGGTAAACTAATTATTTTGTTACAATCTGTAAACTGTTGAAATAATAGTGGTGGTCGGGAACCTGTAAATTCTGGTCGGAAATGTTGAGTGCTGGACGGGCCCGACCAGCGTGGTGACATCCCTGTACTCGGCTGAAATGTGATTAAGTCATTTTTTGTGACTTAAGATCGGTGGCACACATAACAAAAATAGTGGTGCATCCAAAACAACAGTTTTTACAGACAATGAAGTTAAACTTATAAATAGGCAAATAATGAAACATAATTTAGAAATATGTTTAACTTAACGCTAAACAAAACGGAGAAAGTGAACTAACAAATTGATAAAGATTCAAACAGGCCAATAAAAATCAAAAGCCTGTGTATCAAACAAAAGCAACAAAAAAATGAGACTATTCAGTGTATTTTTAAGAGAGGCCAAGGAATATGATGTGCATCCTAATTTAAGGATTGTTGATAGTGAATTCAGACTTCTGTTAAAAAAATTTGTTCTTGATTCATGTTTAATCATTAATGAATAATTCTAGCTTAGAACTTTTTAATCACTCGGTGTTCATATTGTTGTTCAGTTGGATTGTATTCCTACTTCCTTCTTTAGTACTTGAATTTATAAATATTTAATACTTCCTTAAAGGGACATAACTACTGAAAGTTGTATGGATGAGAGGGTGTGGTGTAGACCTATCCTTATAAACATTGTGGATGGTGATCAAAAGCTGGAGAGATGGCCAGGAGAAAATTAATTTACCCTGGGGCTTCACCTTTTTAAGGCTTTACATTTAAGACCTCACCATACAAATTTTAGAGGGTGAAAATTGACTTACAATAAGGTACAAAGATCAACAGATTAAGTTGAATGTCCACATTTATATGACTTGCTCCAGGGCCTAAAATGTTAGCATTGGCCCTGTAAGTGGTTATTTTTACAGAGTACATACCAATTCTAGTATTAGTATTAAATAGACATTTCTCAATTATGAAAAACCCAAAATATGTGGACTCTTTTTCAAACAAGGTTTGTAGCAAAGACATCTGGGAGTGGGATTCTGGAATATGGTACAGAATTCTGCAGTTTGCTTATTGTCAAAATGATATTTTTGATTCCAAAAAAGTGTACATCATGTTCAGAACACTGTTGCTACTGTCATTATATTTGTTAAAAATATGGATTGTTAAAAATATGGATATAATTAAAACAATAGTGAAGAGATGGGTGTAGGTTGTTTAGTAGACCTAAATCACTCTGATGCATTGTCTACTTTTAACTGTCTCGTGCTACTTGTACAGTAGTGTTGATGTTATAATGAGCTACTGTAGTAATAATGGCAGTGGAGAGCAATGAGAAAAGTTCCATTCATGTAGGCAAATTTACAATGAAATTATGTGTTGATTTGTATTTCATTGTAATAAATATTATAACGACATAAATAATGAAGATATCAATGATTTAATATTAAATTAATAATGATTGTATGAGGTCAAATGATGGACAGTAGCATAATACTTGAATGAACACAGACTGGTTTTTCCCAATACAGCCTTGTACAATGTATGCATCCAACTTTAGGAAGTCTTTGAGTTCATGAGACTAGGGCAGGAAATCCATAATAGAAATTTTTTTTATATACTCTACAACTTGAAGCTTTAAAGGTCTTAAAAAATTCAAAGACAATAATTTTGTTTGCTTACTACTGTTTCCTCATAAGTTACTAGTTTTTCATATCTGATCCATGCCTTTATAAGTGTATTTGAAATTTTCATGCAATAATAATTATCTTTTTCAAGTAAATGTTTTCTAAATGTCTCATTTGTTTTTGATACAATCAAGACCTTGCTGTTATTAGGTATTGTTCATGTCAGCGTTTCCCGTATGGCCAACAGTAAAAATATGATTTAGCTGATAAATCCTTATAATCTTGTGACTATTATTGTTTCCGTTAAAAGGTACCTTTTAAAATGGATTAGAATAACCATTGACCTGATAATTCTCCTAGACAGCCTTCAAAATATGAAAGTAAGACTAATAGTACCTGTACTCACTATGGTTTATTTTTTTAGTCATAATTGCCATAAACTTGGAGGAGTTGATTACAAATTGCTATAATACATTCCTTTGCATTATGCTAAAATTACAGCTTTATGTAGTAGGGTATATTTAATTCAGATTGGAGTTGTACAGCTTAGTGGTTAAGAATCTTCATTCTAATCACATGGTCCTAGGTTCAATTCCTGTGATAGGAATTTTTTTCTCACAATTAAAATATCTCCACTACCTAAACCTCAATTTGTGAGATATTTCTGCTGTTGGACACTAATAAAAAAAAGGATATAGAAATAGAAGAAGATATTTACATTGGAGGAAAAAATACTAGAAAATAAGGGAAGTGTAAAAATGTAATAAAGATTATTTTTTAAATGGTGAGAATTTAAAAGCTCTGTACAGTACAGGCGGAACGTAAATTAAACAGTGTGTTTTTTTCAATTTTTGTAGTTCACATTACAGACATAAACATTCAAGGTTAATCTGTATCATGTTTTTTCCTTTTTTTTGGCAGACCTGTACCTTCAATGTAATGTTCTAGTCATCTACACATCATGTCACAAGAGCATCAAGAAGAACAATTAGACTCTCTTACCCAGGAGTTATCAAAAGATAGTACCCACCAGTGTCTGGCTAGTCTCCTTGATCCAAGAGGCAGTTTTGCATTCCTATTGCAAAACTGTCTTCTTAATTATAAAGATGGTGAGTGAACAATTTGTCATTTAATGTTTCAAAAATAATTTCTTCTGTGACATACTGTAGGTGTTGAACTTTTACCACTTTTATGCCTGTGTCTCTTTTTTTTGGACAGCCAGGCACTTTGAGATGAGTCATCTGAGGTAGAGTGTTAATGTATATCAATGGAATGTTAGTTTCATTATTTTGTATTACTGTTTATTGTTACGAATATTAAATTCTTTTATCAGATTCCAGAACATAGACAATTAAGAGCTTCCCAGTTCACGGTATTCATTACAGTCTGCTATACTGAAGCTTCTACAACGGCACATTTTTATGTTTCTGTCAGACTCAAATGTTTGATCATACTTGTTTTTAACATCTGATGCTTAATATTTTTAGAATAGCATCTAATATTTCAAATACATCTGATCAAACACGTTTTGCTTCCATGTAGGTACTGTAGGGCATTGACTTTACTTATTTCTTAGTGTCTTGCTGATTTTATCTGTACTGCAGGACTTCCATGCTTCAGAAAACAGTCCTAGGCCTTGTTTTACTAAGGCATAAGCGCATAAGTAACTGCATAATCATGCACGGATACTGAATATGTAAGTGTTATGACCTCAAGAATTGATTGGGGTTATGTACAAGCGTTTAACATCATTCTGACTTCGATGACGCAGGTAATACGTGTAGAATTTCTTAAGAGGACTTTTCCTAAAACACCATCCTTGGAATTTATACACACATGTTTTTCAAGAAAACATGTAGGAGTGGGTAGTTCTTGAAAGTGATATTCACCATTAAATTCACTTTCTGTGACATTTTATTTGGTAAAATGATATGTCTCCATAAGTGCAGTAGAGTATATTGCACTCTTCCATGAATGTAGAGGTCTTGGGTTCAAATTCCCAATAAATAAATCTTTCCTTTTCTTTTATTCTTCTATTCATTAACATTTTTGTAATCTTATTAGTCCAGAGAATGCAACACAGGGGGAAAATTCTTACCCATGGGATCTAACACAAAGGAAAAGTCTGACACTTAGGGTCTAGCTTAGACCTCCTGGGTCTGACCCAAAGGGACAAGTCAAGGTTCCAACACAAAAAAGTCCAACTCATCTATAAAATCTGATCCTAATGCTAATTTTAAAATGTAAATTCATTTTATTGGTAAAAAATATACTGTTTTTATGTTATTAATATTTTATGTTTGGGTGTATTTTCAATAATAAAAATATTAATAATAATTTGTTAAACTGATGATTAATGCATATTATTTAAACAGCATTTAGTAATAAACATTGATATGAGTGATATTGGAAGATGAGTGGATTATACAATACATATTATCCCTACAAGTAATAAATGACACAGGAAGGAAGGTGGAAAACCTTTGGTAGGTAAACTTGTTTTATAAGAAAACCATAAAATGTTCACAATTACCGTATCAAATGCATTCATGAATAATTTATTTGATTGGATTTTTCTTGTTGAAATGAAAGCATTTTGCATTTGCAATATGTTATTGTTCATTATCTAGACCATTGACATTAGTTGTACTTTGTAATGTTAGATGATTGATGTCAATATGCAGTAAACGTGAAATGAAATGATTAGTTTGGTAAGTCCAACAATGTGCGGTACATTGCCGTTTATAGGATGCTTAATGGGACGTCCATCCATCCTTCCATGTATATGTACTGTAATTTGTAGTGTGCTTATGACGGTCCTCTTTCTGAAAAACATATTGGCAGAGGACCTCATTGTGGTATATGCGTCAGTGTGCGTCATTGATACAATCAAGTTATGTGTTATTTATTCGTCTGATTTTATTTATTTTATATATTTTGTACTAGCAAATTGTACTGTTTTTATGTTATAGGATATAAAATTTATAGTATAATAAAATACATAAGGATGAGAAAACACTGACCACGTCAGTCAGTGTTTTTTGTACCAGCTAAGTTTTAGGATAGCTGGTGTACAGTACTTCCTTTGACATGTGGGCAATTCCATGGTAACAGAATTACAAATCACAACATTTTTTTACTTATTTTCACAATCCCAGAAAATTAGGGCGTGCATTGGATAATAACTATTATAGATGTAAGTAATACATACACCCTGCCAATATCAAACAGTGGTAAAAAAAACTAACAATATTTTGAAATTTCGAATCCAGATCTAGATCCAGGTATTAAATTTTAATGCTAAATATAAACTCTTAATATTCTATAGTAGAAGGAGTGACTGCCTTTACACAGAAATAGAAGTTACTCATTACATATAAAAGTGTTAGCTCTTTTTTGACTAACTTAAACTGTCTCTTAGGTAGAGAATGCTCGGACTGACTTTAACTTGTTCCTTCAATGCTAGAGTTGTCTATCTGACATCACTGTAGAGTTCAACTTAACTAGTTTCTTACATAAGATTCAGCCAGCATTTTATGCTAGCTTCATCAGCTGAAGACTATTTTAAATATGTTTACCTACTGTAAACGGCTGCACCTATTATTATAGTTGTTAAGGAAAGTAGACAGTGGAATAGATATAATAGGGAAATTAATGAAAGATGCATATATCATAGAACCTGTGTGTCTAAATCTGCCAGCACAAATGCGAGAAAAAGCATTGCTTCCAAATCCGTTAGTTCCTATTTTTTTGTTTTCGGAAGTAAATGACTGCTAAAATGTTAACAGTTTGTGTATATGTATGCATTATTATCTCCTGTAGTTTAACTATGGCTTGTTTTAACTATGGCTTGTTTTCTGAGTGTGTTTGTGTATGAACATGGCCACATTATTATTTTTTTAAACAGAAGAATATATAATATTGCATTGAGTCTGATGTTTGACAAATTCTTTTTTCCAAACTGTAATTTAACAAAAAACTTGCAAAATATAAACATAATTATACTTTTTTATGCATGGATTGAAAAGGACCAATTTGTACTGTTGTACTTCAATGTCATGGTGTTTATTCGACCATTCAAGCCTTTTGTCGCCATATCTGCATGATGCCCCCAACTTACATGTCAAATGAACAATAGTTCTATTGATATTAATATTTGTGTGTGGGTCCAATTGCATTGTGAATGAAAGTACAGTATTTCTACAACTCCCTATCCGAACCTCATAACAGATTCTGGCTTTAGAGACCACTTGATGTTGAATGAGGACAAGTATTGTATTAAAGTAGGAATCAGAGTATATTTATTTATCCAAAACAGAAATTGCTTCGCTCATATACACAGTGTAAACATTTAAATTCAGGTAAATTAAAATATATAAAATAAAATAAGACATAGTTTACTATTCAACCAGTAAAAAAACTTTACTGTACAGTAAGGTTATATAAATAGTAAAATTTAACAGCTACAAAAGCTTCCTCACCAACAAGAAGTTATGTAGACAGTTGAAATTATGCCGGTAGAACAGTTTGTTTACAGAGCATTTTCATGGGTGCACCCCAACCCAGGCATGTTCTGCGACAGTCTTAGTAGTGCTAATCCATTATAAGTAGGGGTACAAAACAGTAGGCCTACTGTAGTTTTCTAATTAATTAGAATCATTTGCCAATTCAAGTCCTGGCTGCTCTTTAATCATAATCAGGAAGTTTGAATCTTAGTTGAGAGTGCTAGATAAAAAATATTTATTAAAACATTAATATTATTATAAATTGCCAATATTTTAGAACAATTATTCAAATTTTGGTGTGGGTCACAGTCTTTCTTATTATAATATCGTTTTATGATAATAAAATGTTTGAGTCAGAATCATAGATTATAATGTAATATAATAGAAAATTTGCAAATCTTCTGAAATGCTTATTTAATACATGCATGAACCATTCACGAACCATTCACTCCCAGGAGATACAGATTTATGAAACATAAATTGCTTTCAATCAGCACTCCTGTCTGAATAATTTGTCATCAACATCAGTTGCAATACTGTATTATAATGTGCAAAATCGTATATTGAATGTTATAATTAATAGTTTTTGCAATATATTTTACAAACAGCTGAATCAGGATTTACTTCATTCACTTAACTTTTGTTTAATTACCATTTGACGTTAACTCTTTCACTTACAAGTTTCATAAACAAATTTTCAATTTTTTTAGTGACAAATATTATTTTATATCATTTTTTTCTATAAGAGTATAAAATAATGTTTGATAGTAAATGAAAGATAATAATTTTTTCCCTAAATAAGCTACTATTTAGTCTTAATTAGTTTAATTAATTTTTATAATTAATATTGATGAATAATTTTGAAAAAAAAAAAAAAATACCTAGTCAACAGCTAGAATAAAAAAATTCATCTCCACATTAGCACATATTATTCCTTTACAAAATAAAACTACATTTGTATTTATTTGATCATTAAACTTTTGAAGAAAAAAAAATAAAATTTCACACCCCAAGGGTGGGGGGGCCTAGCCAAGTCCCCTAGGCCTACGAGCTGCTTCAGTCATCTTCTCTGCACTGCGGAGCCTAGTGTGATAAGCCTAACTTACCTCGCAACGTAAAATTCATAAATCATTATATCCACCTAGCGCCCGTTCAAGGTGTGCGAAAACCGCACATAGTATTTTTAAATAATCCAGTTGGTGTCAAAAAGAAATATGAAAAGTTAAGATAATACAGTATTATAACCCATCATTTTGTTCACTGTCACCGATCTTAACGTGAGGATTGCGCAGGTCACCGGAAAACTGGAGGTTCAGGAGTTCAATGATCATGTCAGAGTTCATTTTAATTTTTTGTAAACAACTACTTAGATGGGGCAGGCAGAATTGAAAGCCACATAGTTTTTTTCAGCCACAAAAAAATTAATTTTACATGGAAATATGTGGATGTAATAACCAAAACTGGTACAGTATGTATATTAAATATATATATATTTATTGTCGGAAAGTGTTGGAATATTTACTTTTTGAAAATAAAGTGTATTTTTAGACGATTTTATTCACCAGTGATGTTTTTTATTTGTAATATCAAAATTACATATTAAGCTAAATCAAAATAATGTTTACATTACGCAAGATTTTAAAACACTAAAAAGTCAAAGACCTGTAAACAACAGATGATGAAGAGTGGTATTAAAGCAAAGTGTTTTTAACACAAAAAAATAGAATACGCACAAAAGAAATAAGTTTTTTTTTTATTGTAATATCAAAATTACATATTAAGCTGAATCAAAATAATGTTTACACAAAATTTTAAAACACTTAAAAGTCAAATAAACAAAGACCTGTAAACAACAGATGATGAGTGGTATAAAGCAAAGTGTTTTTAACAAAAAAAAATAGCATACACACAAAAGAAGTAAAATTGTATCCGGTAAAAATTATTGTTACATGATTCTATTAAAAAGGAAGCCCAGGGCTTCAATTTGAGGTTTACAGTATGTGGCCATACATCAGTTTTTTGTCAAAGAAAAAGTGAGTCTGAAGAGCTTTATACAGTACTTGCCACACAAAATGTAGAGGTGCTCACAATTTCCCTTGTGTATTCATACCAGTGTTGATTAGCTCTGTCCACACTCAAATTTTGTTTGATGAAAACAATGCAGCAAGCCTAAATGTAGTCATAATGGCATCACATTACTATATGGGAATACATCAGGATTTTTGTCTAAAGAAATTTTCTTTATACTTGGCACACAATATGTAGAGGTACACAATTTCCCTTTTGTATTCATTACCAGAGTTCTTAAGCCTTCTAGACCATGAAATCATGTGACATGCCTAAATATGTTGATAACAATAAACATCATATGATAGCAATAGGCACATCATGACTATACATGAACATACATCAGTTTTTTGTCAACAAATTTTGATTCTGGACAGAGCTTTGTACTTGCCACACAATATTTAGTGTACAAAATTTCCTTCTTTATTCATTACTAGTGTTCATTATTATAAAATCCAGATTTTTTTTAGATAAAGTCTTAAATATCATATTACATTATATTATAGATACCTACCACTTTTACTGTAGCATTATCAAATTACATAGCATAATGTTTAGATGTTATTGAATTCTAAATTATTCAGACCATATTGCATAGTGCAGTACCTATTAAGAATCATACATTTGTATTACTGTACATTGTAGTGTTATGTCATTCCTTAAATAACATATAGTACAGTATAATGCTGAATACTTCATATACTGTACATCTTCATACATACAGTACGTTTGTTTAGGTATTCGATTCTTTATTTTGAACCCTTCTACATAAGTGGCAAATCTCATTTGCTGTTGGTGTGGGTATTGAAAAAGGAAGTACATTGAACATATATCAATTGGAATGTTAGAATTAATTACTTGATATTTCCTTTCTATTTTTATTTCTTTTTTCTTACTTCTTACATTGATTTGGGACACAATCTAAAATTCCATGTCATTGAGAAAAGACCAGCAAATTTACTTAGTTCACCCTAAATGGTGTATACATTTATTTATTCGGTAGAAGGTGTAAAGGTCAGAAAGCTAAGTTTCATGAGTTTTAATTTACTGAATTCCATCCACAGTTGGAACTAACATACCACAGCCATTAGCTCTATACTAAGGACACCATTTATTGTCAGCTTTCATACTATGACATTTCAAGTTTAATGCAGAAGTGACTATTTCATTTAGAACCAAACTTGGATATTTTAAGGCGAGAAATTGATGTTTCCACTAGTGTGCTTGTAAAACCCTTTATAATACAAGTACTATACCGGTATTACGTTTTATAGATGATTGTCATTGGGCTGTAACAACAGGTTTTTCTAGCCACAGATTGTAAGAGGAATGCTAGAGTTGAATACAGTGTTTTGGTGGTTAAGATGCTTGACTTCCAATCCCAGGGTCCTGGGTTCAATTCCTGTCAGTGCTGCAGGATTTTATCTCATGACCAAAACCACTTCACTCACTAAACTCATATTTAGATTTAGTTTGTGTAAAACATCTTGTGTGTGTGTGTTGTAATATATTCGCTATTGAGTCTTTAGTGCATGATTTGTGTGCCTAAATCAATAATATAATAATAATAAAGAGGGACCCACACTAAGGTTTTTAACCTGTTTTTGCAGGCCGCAACAACATTGTTTTCGATATTCAATATTGTTGGTATTTTGTTATCAAAGTTTGTTTATTTTGTTGGAAATGTACAGGTGGTATAATTTAAAACACAAATACTGTATAAAGAGAGCTCTGAACGAAAAGAAACATTCTAGAGTCTAGTCTAATTGTCTCAGTATGATGGATGGTTATTTATTGTCATACTAATTTATCAAATTATACAAATATCTTCTTAATTATTGTCACTTAGCTTTTATTAAATTATAAATTTACATAAAAATTATTATCTTATAAATTTACATTGTTAAATATTTAACAATTCTATAATTCTATTACTTTATCGATTATTAATTTTAATTTGTTTTTCCATTACATTACCCAAAGTATAAAATTATGCATTAATATTTTGATTTTGTTCATGATTGCCTCGTTGTCCTCCCTCTCACCATGTCACCGATTTCTATGAACCTACCTTGCTTTTGTCTTCGATATCCTGTCAAATTTTAGTTCATTGTATTTTTATTATATAAATTAGTTTGTACATGTTGCCTTCTCTGGCTTGCTGTCTCGGTGTACAGCAATTTCTATCTCTAATTTTGGATTTGCAAATAAGACGTTTTGTAAATTGTTGTACAAATGTATTCAGCTATAAACATCTGCTACTTAAGACCTGGAAAAGATGTCGGTGATAAATGTTTTCAAGTCACTGACCAGCTAAATTAATTACTGCTGAGATTAATTGATTGATTAATATTGATTAAATTTTATACTAAAGTTAGAGTTAGCAAAATTCATCATTCAGTATTATCATAATTACAGTAAGAATTAATTTAAGGATTAAATATTCTGTCATGTACTTTTTTATATTGTACATAATTGTACATAAGTTATGATCTAACAGTAGATTGATGAGAGGAGAGCTGACCTTTCACATTGTGTGGGCAGTATCCTAGTGCAGTGATTTAGCATATCCAGGAACATGTGATTTGTAATAATATAAGATATAGCATTCATATCTTCTACTGTATGAATAATGTGTATTGTAAAATTTCAACAAGATGTGATTGTGTAGTAATGTTTTATGAAACCAGCATTTCTTCTAATACTATCTAATGATGTATTACGCTAAAATCATGCTTTAATTCTGATAAGGAAATTAATTGATTGATTGATTGGTTTATAAGTCGATGATTTCTAGATAAGGTGAAAATATACTTGATTGATTCATTCTACAGAAGTTAGACAAAAATTGATTGAATGCTGTTTGTGGTTGTTGTTTATTCGATTCTCTGCTGTAGACCTCAGGTTGGTTGGTGTGGAGTAAGATACTTGCCTTTTAATCCCATTGTCCAGGTTGGAAAGATTTTAAAATTATTCCATATAAATATTAAAGCCATACTATACTATGCATATTAACACATTCTTGAATAATTAATTATGTTTAGTCAATTTTATTTTATTTTATTTTTCTGGCAGAATACAGGCCAGGTCATTGTTGTTTTTTATTACGAGTTTCTATGAAGTCAGACAACCTATTAAAAATTGTCATTAGTAAACTCCTATCAATAATAATTTAATCACTAATGCGAAATAGTAATTTAGCTTATCCATGTAAATTGGTCAGCAAAGAGGTCAACTTATCTCGTAGATGGTAGTTCAACCAGTGGTCAGCAAAGGTCACTTATTTTGTGTGAATATCACTTTATTTTTGCAGGTGTAAAAATAACTTCACCGACTTCTACACAATTTTTCATGATCAATAGGGAATGTTGAATGTTAAAACCTATTTTGCTTTTATTTTAAATTGTTATTTTGAATATATTGTTGTGGATCCGAAACAAGAAGTCAAGATTTTGACTTACAATATTGTAACTGCAGACATAAAATCAACATGTCTAATAATTTACACAGAAGAGAAATTTACCTTAGGTGGCATCATGAATGCTACTCTAGAAGGCTCAGCAGACTCCAACTGTTCAGGTTCCTCATTCCACACTATTTGGAATGGAAGACTGGCTAATGCAGGGGCGCCGCAGCCTAAAGCCATAATATCGGCACTGGTTCGAACAACGGCATGCTCGCCTATGGTTCTGGTGGTGGAACAAGTCTTCTCGGATAAGTGTGCACTTAAAAGAACCCAGTATATCTTTCGAGACGAGTATGGGGTTAACCCGGTGTACTGGTTCGTACAGCCCCTGTTGTGGACAGGCAAAGAGTAGCTGGTACTGATTGACCGGGTAGCTCAAACATGAAGAGACTCCGGGAAGAAACCCTTAGGGGAGATTGCAAGTTACTGTAAGAGCTGGTCCACACCTCATTTTCATTTATTCATTTCATTTATTCATTTATTTCCACACATCATCAAAGAAAACGTATACGGTACATAGTTCATTGAAACAAGTATTGTGTGGGGGGAGAGTCAGATAAACCAAGGTTTTAAGATCGACCCACCCCTTACAAAACAAAGGAAATAAAATACAAAGACAGTTAAAAAATTATACACGATTCTCAAGCGCTTTGAGACTGTTTCGATATAGAGCACTATATAAATGTAACTGCATTGCAGTGCAAGGAAAGAAGGCCCGCGGGTTTTTGCTGCCATACTGGTTAGGTTGTGGGAGCTCAATTTTGGAGATGTTTGTTCCTTTGGAGAAAAGTAGAGGTTGGTACAGTAACCTCCTATTGTTGGTACTTTAGTTGGAGAAGAGCTGGTATTTAGCTTCCTTTCTCCTGCATGGTATTCCAGTTTACTTGCTCTGCAAGTTGATGACCTGTCTGGCCACAGTATTGGGCCTTCTCAAGGCTAGTTATGTTGGCGTATGAGAATCCCACACAGCAAGCATATTTAAGTCTAGTTTGGACTAGGGCATTGTATGCCGCTTCTATTACATTCTTAGAAGTGACTTGTTGAAGCCCAATTACACTATATCGGCCTGCCTTAACTACGATCGACCAGAACGACCATTCCATTCACGCTACGTTAAAGTATTTTAAATTGGCTCAGTTGCACTGGAAATGTTCACACTTCCTCCTTTGCACCAAGTTTTGCTGGAAATTTTATGGTATAGGATGTGAAACTTGACTGCTACAGTATGAGATCGAACTCACCGACCCAGGTTCGGTTTATGTTCAGATATAAAGATGATTCAATATGGGACCTGAGCCGACTTTAAAGTTGGACTAAATTTAGGTCGGCTTTGGGCTGGTTTAAATTCATACTCAAAATGTAATCTATGATTTGAGGATAAACATTATTATTTGAGTGGAGTTGAATAGCTTGGTGTTTAAGATGCTTGCCTTCCAATCCCAGGGTCCTGGGTTCAATTCCTGCCAGTTGCAGGATTTTTTCTCATGACATAAACAACTCCACTCCCTAAATCTCATATTGAGATTTAGTTTGTGTAAAGTATCGTGTGTGTATGTTTGTCTAGTGTAAGGGATTGTCACCTACAAGTAGGACAGTGATATATATTCGCTATTGGCAATCCTTGGCACATGTGTTGTGTGCCTAAAGAAAGAATAATAATAATAATTATATAATTTCTATCATGGTTTATATAATATTCAAACACTATATAACCCAACAATGGTTATCAGGAGCAAATGAAAAAAGACAACCTTTGGGAGGGGTACGATCCCTTCTGACTGTCTTCTCGAATGGTCACACACCTTTTCAAGCTATCTTTAGGGTCATATTTTATGGACCCATATTTTTCTCTCAATTATTAAAATATTTAAACTACTCTACTCCTCCATCTGATAATGAGACTAATTAATAGGCCATCACAGCAAGAGGCAAGTCACTCACTGTTGGATGAGAACAAAAAGAAACATACTACAATCTCACAAAAACAATGGATTAATACAGTAATAAACTAAATTGATGTGACTGTTGGCTGTTCCTTTCATGCAGTATACCAAATGAAAAGTGTTAATTGATTGTTGTTTAATGTCTTACAGGTTGGCAAAGTGTCTATTTGGATAGCTTCTTGAAATGTAGTTTATGCGACGCAATCAGAAGAATCCACAATGAATTGGAAGCTAAGAGAGAAGAGATTCATTCAATATCAACCCATACAACAGAGATAGAGGTGAGTATAGAGAGGAAGGGAGGTTGTAAATTTAAGAGGTGAACTTGCTAATTTAATTTAAAGTACCTAGGATGCCCAGCTTCAAGCATTCTGTGATAAGCGTTAGGTGTATAATAGTCTGCTGTAACCTCAGGTCAAAGAGCAAAGTGGAGTATTAATAGGTAAGTTACAAAAGAAGGTAGCACCCATAATAGCTTGCAATAGGAGACAAGAAGCCATATTTTAGGTGAAAGTTATTACTTCTTGCTTTAGTAGTGTACAGTACAATATCTTCCATTTTATTTCACACTTCTGCGATCTACATCAATAATTTTCATATGAGCAACATTTATAAAAATATATATTTTTTCGCACAAATTTTGTTTGTGCATGCCTTACAGTGCTGCAACTTCTGTTTGATGCTGAGCCAACAAGTTTGAATGCCCAAACAATTATGCCTGGCATAACTTACTTTATGCTTGGCATTAAAACAAGTCTGAATGTAGCCATAAGAAGAATGCGATGGGCAAATAACCAACATTAGTTCCTCCTCTTATTGATATAATTATGAGACAAAATACCGAATAAACTATGACACACAAATAACTAGATACCAGTATATCATGCAAACTATTAATGTTGATTGTAGATTAGATTAATGTCTGTAAAGGTACAGTTCCATGTTTTTGGTTGGAGATGGGAGGAGGAGGATTTAACCAAATCCAGAAATTAGATCAGAAAATGTACGTTTTCTGATCTGATTTCTGGATTTTGTTGATTATAAATGACTCTTGGCAGATCTATGTTCCTTTCTCCCAGGGTAGGTTTAACAGGTGCAAGTTGGCATTATCATGGGTCTGTCATGCAACAACAACTTCTATAGAAAACATAAAAAAAAGATGTGTTTATTTTGCCAGTCTATAAAAGAGGATTGATTTGTTTGGCAATGTTAATATGCAATAGAAAACAATGGTATCAATTCAGGGATCAACATAAGTCAATTTTACAAGTAATATTATATAGCAAGATACAGGTTGACCTAATGTACTGTACTGTATAGTATAGTACTTTATGGCATTTCTAATTGAAAGTCGTTGAATGTGCATTGTTTTGAACTTTCCAGCAGTGGGTGGCGGGAGGGAGGTAGGATTTTCTTTTTTTTACATGGGTCATCTGTCCTTTCGAGCTGATCATTTAGGACTTCTCTTTATGAGGTGTACAGAGTGGACCAAGTGTAAAAAAAAAATCTTGACCTTTTTGTTACCAGAATTCAACCCAGAGTATTTGTCTTTTTTTTCAATCCCAATGTCTTAGCTTCATTTCTTGAACCAAGAACTTCACTGTTCCAAGTTTTTGACATGGTTATGGCTAGCTTCTAAAGAGAGTCCTACTGTAGGTAATCAGCTTTACTACATGCATCCATTAAACATTTATTTAATACCTTTGTTCTGGCAAATATATCTTCTGCTGTTTATTTTATAAGCAATTGTTTATTTGGCTTTTTCCGTATTTTTAAATATTTTGTAATGTAAACATTTTTGGTTCAACTAATTTTGCTATATTTATACTTAATAAATCAAGGGGCAGTAAATCATTTTGCCATTTATTATTACTGTAGTATGGAACTTACTGAATTATTATGCTTCTTTAGGTGAATCTACTAGCCAGGTTAGAGCAAGTAATAGAACTCGCCGTCTGTTGTCTGAGTAAGCAAGATATAAACCCATTTGTGTTATCAGCGCTCAACCTGATCTTGGATCCAAAAACAAGGTGTGTTGACTTTATCATTTATTATTTTTCAAAGGTTCGCTCAAGCCAAGTGATTAATATTTATCTTATCTATATTATTAGCACCTAAATCCAAGGTATTTTCCATATCTCCTTCGAAGTGACGCTACTCACATTCTCACCGATTGACCAGGGTGACCTATAAAATACCACGGGTATGTTCTGCTACATTAAAATGTGTTAGATCTTGATATAGTTTTTTGAGTGGAAATTAGAATGCTGTCGTAAGTCTCCGATCCATAGCAGGTTAAATCTAGTTGATTCAATTTTGAAGTTCTTTTTTATGACGTTAATATTATTAATATGAAGGTGAAGAATTATAATTGTTAAGCATCATTTTTTAGTTTTCTACAATACAGATCCTCCTAATTCTCTGTCCTTTCAAATCCCAGATTCCTTTCTTACTTCCTATGTCATTCAATTCCTGGATCTGTTGGTTTTATGAGCTGCTTGTAAATTAAGTTGGTAAATTCTACAGAGGTTAATGCCTTCCATTTAAAATTCATTGTATACCTTGTCATCTTGTTTCATAGATCGTCATCATTAAATATTCTTGAACAAATAAATGCGCGTACCAATAAACTGACTTCAACTGCTGTCGTCAAGCTCTGATTTGCTACAGTTAATTAATTCAATCGGAGCAGTTTAAAGATTTTGTGCTTTGCTTATTTGTGCAAATTTATTTTTACTTTAGTATTTTGCAGCCTGTCATGTAGACCTATTATCTCAATCATCAGATCGTAAGAAAGGTCGTTTTTTTATGTTTGTTAATCTGTTGTTTTGCAATACCTGAGTACTGAATGTACCATACTACACTTTTTTTTTTATAAAAACACTGAGGCTGAAATTGCTTAAAAATGAAGAACAAAATAAGAACAAATTGAGGCTGAGGTAAAATGTCAAATGAGGTTTTTATTTAGAAAAACCAAAAAATTATATCTGTACCTTATGTGCAGTAGGTGTGACTATGTAATATCCTCTATAATTCAGTACAGTAGATGTACCTACCTGTCATTTAGAGCCATTTTTACCAGGGCCTTTTTTCTGGGGCCAGTTTTCTGGGGCTTTTTTCAGGGGCCATTTTGTCCGGGGCACTTTTACCTCATTCATTCATTCATTCTTTACTTAGCCTTTTATAAAAATCACATTACCAATTTGCACATACAGTAAAATAAAACCAAAAAAAAAAAAAAAAATTTGCACATACAGTAAAATAAAAAAAAAAAAAAAAAATTCACAATACAGAATAAAACTGAAAATCTAAGGAGGCATGGATTAACAAAAGCAATTAAATTCACTGTAGCTCACAAACTAGTTAATCCATCCTTACAGAAACAGCAATTTAAAATTGGAAGATATAATATATAATAAAAATTTATAATACTTAGGAAGAAAACAGAAGACATTGAGAATGAGACTTTATCATTATTGAAAAACGAAAAAATTAAATTTAAAATTTTAAGATTAAAAAGGGGGAAAAAAAAAATACACAAATTTATAAAAAACCCAAAATAAAATCAATATACATAGGCCTACACCATGTATATATAAATAAATACATAAATACACATAAACACACACACACATACATACAGACATATACAGTCGCACTTATACACACATACCCACATATAAATAAATTACTCCAATACAGAGCTGCTGTACAATAATACTTTTGTATGTTTGATTTGAAAAGTGTGTAAAATAAAGAAAAAAAATAAGAACATTTTGAGCCTGAAATTGGCCAAAAAATAAGAACACTGAGCCTGGGCAAAAATTTACTTGTTCTTATAAAAAAAAAAAGTGTACGTAACTTGCTAGTAATTTGCAATGAAATAGAGTTAAATGAACAAGATAAATTCCATATAAATTTCATATTTCATTAAAGTTTAGTAATTTTTAAAGTGTTAATGTTATGAGGCACTGCAATATAAACATGTTTAAATTCATTTGATTTATTGTTACAGTATACTACATTTTCATCAGTTAACATCTGACATTTTATATCATCCTAATTTAAGACCAAATTAAAGACTTGCAGTCGGAAACAAGTATGTGAAGAAAAATCCAATAAAAATATATTTTGATTATAAAATGAGCATGCTCAGTCCAGCGTACAATGAGAGTGAAATTTTATTGATGGAACCAACTTCAGTCTTTCTGTAATTGCTACGGTAATTTAGCTTCCACTAATACTGTAGCTTCCACTACCAATCTGCTGTCTATTATTAATCAAGTATATATTTTAAATATTATGTTGTTGTTGAAGCATGTGATTTAACCTCAGTTATAGGTCATTTGGATACTGACCTTCACAGAGCTACTGTATACTGTAAGCATACAATTTTTCAATATCAAGAGCAGCTCTTGTCAAAAAGAACTTTTATTTTGTTAAGTGCTTATTCAAGGGGGTGCGTATGAGGAACATTTAAGGTAACATTAAAAACCACATTAAATTCACTTTGATAGTAAGTAAATGCTTAAAAAACTGTTGTCCTCCTCCTTAACGTATTGACTTATGCCAGTTGTTTTTGGCTTTCTTTTGAAGGTTAATTTTTCATACCATTATTAATTTTTGTAGAATTAGGAATTTGTGGTAAAAATTTAATCAAAGTGTTCTTGAGTGTTTTGTAAAAAAGACAACATAATGAAATATATTTTCTTTTTATTAAACCAATAATTAATTTAGCTTTGTCGCTGGCTTTGGTGGTTGCTTTCAGCAAAGTGCGCCGTCTTGCTGACATTTGTTGAAAGATTTGTTTTTCTTCCCCCTCCATACCCCCCCCCCCTGGTTCCTTAATGTAGTAAATAAAATTAAATAACAGTTTAAGAAAATATATTATTAGAATTATTGTTATAAAACCGAATTGTATTTGTTGGAAGATTTTTGCTTGCCCCCTGTATACCTAAATGTTAATAGTTTAAGAAAATATTTTATAATAATTTTTAAGCTTGGTGGTCTAGTGGTTAAGACATCAAGCTAGTTACTAGGGGGTTGTGGGTTTGATTTCCACCCGAATCACTTGCATATTTTTATAAAATAAAATAATTTTTTCAAGGTTCAATAAGTTACCAACTTTCATTCATTAAAACAGATCAAAATAATTAAGTTTTAACAGTTTACCTAATGTTTACATTGAAATTTCTTAAATTAAAATGGCATTATTATATATTACATTACTTACAGAATGTATTTCACTGACCCTGAAAAATACTGAGTTAAGTATGGCCTTTAAAAAATCAAAAGTTTTAACAGTTTACCTAATGTTTACATTGAAATTTCTTAAAATATATTGGCAGCATTATATATTACGTTACTTATACAATGTATTTCACTGGCCCTGAAAAATACTGAGTTAATAGCCTTTAAAAAATCAATAGTATTATAAGCAATGTGAATACAAAATCTATAAATATAATAATTCTAATCTTAAAAATACATTATAAATGAGCATTCCTTTTGACGGTTGATGTTGTATTGAAAAACCAGCTTTTGTTACCTCTTAGAATTATTGTTATAAAACCGAATTGTATTTGTTGGAAGATTTTTGCTTGCCCCCTGTATACCTAAATGTTAATAGTTTAAGAAAATATTTTATAATAATTTTTAAGCTTGGTGGTCTAGTGGTTAAGACATCAAGCTAGTTACTAGGGGGTTGTGGGTTTGATTTCCACCCGAATCACTTGCATATTTTTATAAAATAAAATAATTTTTTTAAGGTTCAATTAAGTTACCAACTTTCATTCATTAAAACAGATCAAAATAATTAAGTTTTAACAGTTTACCTAATGTTTACATTGAAATTTCTTAAATTAAAATGGCAGCATTATATATTACATTACTTACAGAATGTATTTCACTGACCCTGAAAAATACTGAGTTAAGTATAGCCTTTAAAAAATCAATAGTATTATAAGCAATGTGAATACAAAATCTATAAATATAATAATTCTAATTTAAAAAATACATTATAAATGAGCATTCCTTTTGACGGTTGATGTTGTATTGAAAAACCAGCTTTTGTTACCTCTGTTGTGTTGTAAAATTGAATAAACTGAAAAATACTAACTTGCGCTAACACACCAAAAGTAATATTGCAATTAATAAAAATACAAAAGTTAAAATCAAAATTAGGCCTATGGTCCAAAATATTATTAATAAAAACCAGGTTTTACAGTCATGTCCAGTATATTCCCAATATTTTTATCACATTACCGTATTTATTCGAATAAGTGCCCCGCTTTGAATAATTTCCCCCTCCAGAGCCTCATTTGGAATTAATGCCACCCTGAGGCGTTTATTTTTCTTAGAATACACGCCCCCAAATGTAATCAAAGCAACTTAATTCTCAGCACATTCATTCTTTAAATGTTCTATTCTACTAGAGTTACATTTTTTCTGGCCTAGTTGGGATCATTTTGTAATTATTTATTATTATTAATTTCAGTAATTATATGTTGTAGTTCCATATTTACAGTGAAATTAGGGGATGTTTATTTGAGTATACGTATCCATATTACAAAAAAAAAAAGAAAACCTCCCTCAAAAAAAAATGCTTCCCTAGAGTAAATGCCTCTTCAAAACCCGTCTCAACAATAAATATGTATATTGTTTTTTAATTAGTTACTGGAAATTTGAAGGTATGTTAACATTGTTACTATTCTTTTCACTTAACCACTCAATGTCTAATTATGAGGCCATTATGATAATTGATTCCATTACACAGTACATGATAACCTCCGTACAAATTCTGAGCAAATACATTGATTTATTACATGGTGGAACGCAATTCAAAAGAGGCCGCAGTACGATAGAATTTATTATTTTTTTAAAACAAAATCAGCTTTGGTTTTGACCCGATCTAACTAAATTGGAACGTAGTAGTACAAATGATGTTTTAGAAATTTAAAGTTGACAGCATATGGTAGTTTCTATCTGTTTGTAGTCTGTCTAATTAGAAATGTAGGTTTCGTTTGTTCATGTTTTAAAATTAATCAATTCTCCAATTTTTTCTTCTGCTATTTTATTTAGTATAAATATTGATTATGGTGGTAATAATACAAATTTGTATTATTATCATATATATATATACCGTATATATATATATATACATATATATATATATATATATATATACATATACAGTGTCAGCGAGAGGTCGCAGGTTCAAATCTTGTTGGAGGCATTTTATTACACAATGACTTTTTATAGGACTTTATTCATTGAAAAGCTGTAGGGTAGCCTACGATGTTCCATCATGTCCTTATTAAACACTGTATATGTACTTTTGATGATATACATTATATTTATTCAACAGTGTTAACAGCTAACTTCCTTCAA
>NW_022704992.1:4015467-4143054 GCF_011630105.1 Anneissia japonica | reverse complement strand
GCCTATATATGGTCATGATGTGATGTCATCATGACCATATTTAGGCATGATGTGCCTATATATGGTCATGATGTGATGTCATCATGACCATATTTAGGCATGATGTGCCTATATATGGTCATGATGTGATGTCATCATGACCAATTTAGGCATGCCACATTTTTGTCGAATAAAATTTGATAGTGTGGACAGGACTTAGAATCCTATTTACTATTTGTTTGATTTTGTTTTGTTGAGCAGTTGAATTTAACACTCTGATGTATTTCCTTAAAATAAAAGAGATACAGTATGTCAGATACACATGCTACGATTGAATTATAATTTTTGACACAAAATTAATTGGCTGCATTTTTATTGTTCATAGTTGTCAAAGAGTAAAAATTTGCAGTTAAATAAAAGACTTTAATATATCAAGCTTGTGTACACAACAGAGCGTATGGACATAACTGTAGAACATAAAACATCACAAAGAGGGAGTTTTAACTATTTTCTTGTCATTTTTCTTGTTACTTACGTCAGCTAAAGCCACAATAAGCGTATGTTGAAAGCACCACTTATGCATATTGATACTTTACTTGCTTAGTGCAAATGTAAATTCTTGAGAATCGTTGGTTTCTGGAGAATTTTCAGGGTGTTATTTACTGGTGTTTTTTTCCTTTTTATACTTTTTGCTATTAATTAATTAATTAAATTCAAAATGTGAATACAGTTGTGAGATATTATAATAGTATAAACAGGATGTGCTGGTGTGATGGTTTAGTCTGTCAGAGAAGATGTTAAATCTTAATAAATAAAATGGCTTATCGTATGAATTCTTGGCCATCTTATATGATACACAAAAGGTTTGTGGCTCTGGATGAGAGGCATTTTAATAATGGCCATAGTTGGCATGCATTGTTAGCTGAATATATGATGATTCCTTCATTATATTTTTAAATATGTTGTTTACATTACACACCACCATTAGTAGGTTGTCATATTTGCTTGCAGACGTTGACAATTAATACTTCTTCAGAGGAAAGATCTCTGGTAACCGAGCATATATATTGCATCAACTGTCTTCGATGAATTCATCTCCTCTTTCCGTGAGTGCTTAACAATGTGACACCATCTGCTGAGTTGATGGTAGTCTACTGTAAATGATTGTAGTTGAAAATGATTCATCATTTGTGCCTCGTTGCTTTGCAGTCTCCATTGCTTACCGACAACAATTGGTCAACAAAATGTGTGTGCTGTAAAGAGTTTTGCCTAAAAACATTGTTTCTTTTCAGTGAAGTTGACATTTGTCAGTCTTTGGCGTGTCCTCTATTTGCCCCATTTTACTTCACACAACTACTGTCCAATATCTCCTCTATGTATGGCATGGCCAAGTTGCCAACTCAGTGCTTCTTAAGACTGGAGTTGGTTTGTACCTTTGCTCTTAAGTTTTCCCCTTTCTTCCATAGTACAGTAAATTCCAAGATCTACAACTGATATCAATAAAATAAACTCTCAGTTTACCAACCTCTTAAAAAAATTACAATTTAAGAATGCTAAGCCTTAGAGATGTGTTAACAACCCAGGATACTTTCTCACAGATTTACATTAATATGTCTTTGAACTGCCCTAGATTTTAATAGTTCTGGTAATAAAAAACTAACTTCTGAGTCTGAGACTATAGTTACTCTACGCTCAGGCTAGGATCAAATTTTCTTTAGCCATTTTCTTTTGCCAAAATGGCGAAAGGTTTTTAATTTTTTTTCGCCAAATTGAAAATGTTTTCGCCAAATTTAAAAACCAATAAAAATTCACAAAAACGGTTCCATAAATAAATTTCTTGCTTTTTTGTGTCTTATTCATTTGTAACCAGTCGTACAGGCGGTAATAATCATATTTATGATTGAACAAACGAAACAAAAACAATCGTGTACAATATGTGGGACCGACGGCTACTGGTCCTAGGCCTTAGCTAGGCCCTACTGTAATTGAAATGGGGAGTAGCGAGTGCCTCGCTTTTTGGCATTACAAGCGACTGCTTTTACAGTAACTACGCTGGCAGTAGGCCCTACCTGTTGTTTTGCTCTACAGCATATCAGATGTAATTATCAATGAAATTGTTGCATTTATATTGTTTGCTATGCATAGATGAAGATTAAATTTCTTTACAGTATATAAAAATTTGCTTTCGCCATTTTGGCGAATGATGCAAAACAGCATCTCAATTCGCCGGTTGGCGAATTGGCCAATGGCTAGCGTGTGAGCGTAGTTACTGTAAGCGTAGTACTATGTTGAGGTAACGCTATAGTTATTATTTAAACATTTGGTAAACAGAAAAAGAAAGGAAATAAAGAAGAAATTTAATTCCTCTGATTGTTTGTTTTTTTTTTTTCAAAAATTGCCAGATAAATATGTTTTAAATGGCTTTTTGTAGTCATAAATAAGCCCATTCACTTGTCATTTTGGTTTGACATATTTTTTTCAAATTTAATTTCTTGATAAAATATAAGAAAAGAGGAAAGTATTTAAGTTTAATAGAGAAATGTGAATAACAAGTATTTTTGGTTATAGTGTATATATTTACAGGTAGTTAGTTTTGTAAAGTCATATTTTGCGAATTGGCCAATGGCTAGCGTGTGAGCGTAGTTACTGTAAGTGTAGTACTATGTTGAGGTAACGCTATAGTTATTATTTAAACATTTGGTAAACAGAAAAAGAAAGGAAATAAAGAAGAAATTTAATTCCTCTGATTGTTTGTTTTTTTTTTTTTTCAAAAATTGCCAGATAAATATGTTTTAAATGGCTTTTTGTAGTCATAAATAAGCACATTCACTTGTCATTTTGGTTTGACATATTTTTTCAAATTTAATTTCTTGATAAAATATAAGAAAAGAGGAAAGTATTTAAGTTTAATAGAGAAATGTTAATAACAAGTATTTTTGGTTATAGTGTATATATTTACAGATAGTTAGTTTTGTAAAGTCATATTTTGTGTTTATAATGTTAAAAAATGGTGTTATGGTTACTGTAGTGTGTCATGTTTTCTTAAAAAAAACGTTATCCAGTTTAATGATCAGCAAGGCGTTTCTGATGCAGATGATACTTTTGAACTGATTGAAATAAGAAATCACTCATGTCAGCATAGTTGACTGGTAGTGGTAGAGGTTGTTGACATGTGGCAGTTATGGCAAGGCTTAATCCATTAAATATGAAAATCACATTTATATAGCTCCTAGGAAAATGAAGAGGAAGTAGATTTTATTAATTTGCAACAATTCAGTAATAAATAACTTAATATTGCCAAATATTGTAAGTAAATTGTTAAAAATAATCATTCAATCAATGTATCTCTATAACTTATTGTTTAATCGCATTTAATTACATTATTATTTAGGGTAACGTTAAAATTAAAAATTTTCATTCACAGCAATTCACTAAATAACTTTGTATTGTAATTAATTTGTTGAAAATAATAATTCAATAAATTATAGAGATATTTGATTTTAAAATTGAACACTAGTTTTTTTATCTTTTAGCATAAGTGGGTGATTTTACGTCATTTGTCATTGTAACTGCTTTGTTTACAATAAATCTTCGATATTATTTACAATGATTGACTAAAGTAACGGAAGTCTAAGTAACAGAACTTGAAAAATGGAGTAAGCACATTTACTTCATATTCAGGATGTAATAGCGTTGACATCACAAAACTGTAATTTAATCCCATTGCAACTACCAATAATGTGGTTGTTTTGATAGCAAGATTCTTGGAATTAAAGTCATCGTTTTCAATACCTTTCAAATTGTGCCATCGTTTTCAATACCTTTCAAATTGTGCCATCGTTTTCAATTTGATTTTATTAAATCTTGATCGGTAGTGCTTTTTTCTTAGAAATATGATGATAATAATATACTGTAAACAATTCATAAAGGATGAAATACCTATTATATTTGTGGTCCCTTTAAACTTTGTTTGGCTCCTTTAAACATAAGTTAAATTAATAGGGCCTCTCTGCTATGATAACAAATCATATACAAATTAATGGTTAAGAAATTAGTAATGAAGCAGGGTATTAGTGATAGATAGATTTAATACTAATGGAAGGAAGTAAAGAAATCAGTAAAGTATCAATGATACCTAGGATGGGCCTATAGATGTTATGAAAGTTATTCTTGTCAAATTTTATGAAAAAGATATCGGACAATAATATTGACTCAAGGAAGGATCTCAACAACCTGAATCAATATAATTTAAATGAATAATGCTAATTCCATCAGAGCCTTTCAAAACTGATTTATATTTCATCTTACCATATCAACATTTTTCTGAGAAAATATAAATCATAATTAAAAAAATAATTGTCTTGATGATTTCATTTTTAAGTAATGGTTACTTTTTTCAATGTCTTCGTTGAGAAGCTGTATTTATTCAGTCTAAACTTGTTTAGGTTTAACATATTTGCAGAGGTCATGAAAGGTCAAAGTGCACAAAAATCACTGCTTATAGTTTTATTGTATGGTGATCATAAGAACAACATTTGTCTTGGCATTATGTGTGTTAGCCATCGAGCCATTGCAACAATCATTGGCTCTAAATTCTATAGACCCTTGAGTTCTTTTTTTTGTTTCCTTCCTTATGTTGCGTTGTTATGTCAGTTTAGGTTGTATTGTAAATTAACATGCATAATGTTGAGTTCAAGGTTCGTCATGTTAAGAACTCTGGATTTTTTTTTTCTCTCTATTCACACTGTTTTGTGTGTCAAATATCTGTGAATCGGGGTGATTTCCGGGGGGCCAACATGGGTTATGGCCCCACCCCCAAAAAAATAGGAACTGAAAAGAAAGAAATGGAGCATGGTACTGCAAAACAAGCTAATTATTTGATTTAAATTCCATGTAACAACAGTGTCTATGGTCAAGTATTTCTAAATCAAAAATGTCAAACACAACACACCCTCCTTCCCACATGTTGCTTTACATGTTGCATGGCCCCTTACTCTGGATTTGCCCATGTGAATTGTCCATAATACATAATCTGGCCTATGATTATAGTGCCTTCAGTTAATAAGTAGTATAAGGTACTTAAAAAAATTGAGACTTTTGAATTTAATTTTTCAATATTGGAAATTTTCTCTTTGTTATATATTTTAGACTGCTTGGCACTTACTGCAGGCTCCCTGGCATTTACTGTGTTTGCTAACACTACAGTTAGAATTAGCTTGCAAATCATGATCGATGCTTCTACCTACTAATGTTTTGTCAGTATACAGTAATACTTGCTTTACTTACAAAACTAAATGGCAGCTACTACTGTCGGAAGATATATTCGACTGTCACTGCATTTCAGACTAAGTCAATGATGTCAGTTGAGGAAGTTGTTCAGTTGAAACTGTCTGGTTTTTGTAGTCTAAACCATTTTTGCTGTTGTGTCCAATTGACATGGGCAAATAAATATATTGTATTGTCTTTGTTATTGTCATTTATTCTGATTATTAATAATCAAGATTACCATAAGCATTTGTCATAATAATTTTTTTAATTCTTTAATTAATAATCATCATTATTTGATTTATTTTCTTATATTCATAATCATTGTCATTATATCCTGATCATAATCACCATTATCATTTTTATAATCATAATCATCAACATCGTCTGTATTATTATTATTATTATTATTATTATTATTATTATTATTACTATTATTATGTGTACTATTGTGATTATCATTATTTTAATAATTTATTAATTAATAGTTCAATCTTGATTGAGTGCATTTTGCTAAAAGCCTCAATGCCTCAATAAAAATCCAGATGTGTTTTGAGTAGTTCATTATTCAGTTATCTTTATTTATGTTTATATCACATCTTGTAAGAGGTTGAGAAGTTTTTCTCTGCAATATTTCAGGTGATAATTAATGTAAGTAACACTGTCATAAAATTGATGTTATAATTGAGCAAGATTAATTATAATTATCTTTATTTCTAAGGGATTATTATGGTAATCTCAATGAGTTGAATGCTTTCAGACAGATATAATTCTTCAATAGGTAACCAAAGACCACTATATATACATCAATAGTTATTATGAACGATTGATTGCAATTCTATGCCGTTGATAACAGACATTAATATCCATGCAACTGTCTATAGTCTGTTACCGGTAATAATCATCATGATTATCCAAATTCAGCATTTCATGAGGATAAAACATATAGAGTCGGTTTGTCAACGGAGCTTAGCTGAATAGACCATTTTACTTCACATCCTGCTGTGGTGATCGTTAGACGGTCAGTCGGAGATACATTTATCGTTTTCCGATTCTCTTGCGTGTCATCAGTCACTTTGAAAAGAATCACTTAATGATGTTTGATCATCCTCACGATTACTATTAAATTACTGTGCAGTGTGTACACTCTTAGGAATCTTCTTTCATATATTTTAAAATACAAATTTTGATATATTTGGGAGTGTATGTATTGTTTTGTAGGATTTTATACTTTCATGAATTTTTTTTGTACAAATATTCAACGGTTTATACAGATGTGACGCAACCTTTTAAACTTAAATTAATACGTTTGACACCCTTAAACATGGATTTTAGACCTATGATTGTCATTTTACCAGACAAAGTACATGTGGTTGTCAAATCTCAGAAATACCCCTAGGCTTATATGAAAGTTGACCAACTTATCCTAAATCTTAACTACTGTGCTTTGGCTACACCACAACATTTTTTGGCCTATAGGTTTCATATAAAGTAAGTCACTTCTCCTGCAGTAAATTAACTGGAAGACATGAGTTTTAACACGTTTCTTGAAATACTGGATCTATTGTCCATGAATGTCTCTTGGCTGGGCATTCATAAATCTGTCCTACATTTTTAAAAATAATTTATCACTGGTTCACTTAACAGGTAAAATTGGGTAGACGCTGCCATACTTATTTATTGTAAACAGTCTAAGTACGATTGGCTATTGTATGCAGATTTAATACTTGAGAAGCATACACTGACCGTTGTCCTACAATCATTCATTCATCTCATTGGATGACCCAAACATTTTAAGGGTTTTTGTTTTGTACTTGTTCTACCAGCGAAACAAATAGATAAGACTTGCTTGAATGGCATATCCCATAATGATGTCTAGTTACATTACTTCGTCACATGACATGGTATTGAGGATATTGGAGCAACATTACGTGCTGTAGCTCATGCATGTGCATGTCATTTAGTGGGATTTCAATTTCTATTATAAGCTATTGTTGGGGAGAGAAGTTTTAGTGATATTAATTTCATTGTTGAGTACCAAGTACAGTATTAATAATAAATCATAAAATATTGTGAGTGGATGACAAGTTTTATGAAGAACATAGAAATAGTTTGTAGTTTGCTAATGCATAGCTAATCAATGTCATCATCATTATTCATAAAATCAATGTCATCCTCATTATAGGTAATTATATAAATAAATTTAATTAGTTTTCAGTAGAAAATTTGAATCTGAAAATATTTATCTTACTGATTTAGTGGCTGCATATTGTACACATACTATTCATATTATTTAGAATACTTAGCAGTGAACAAACACTTTTATATGATATGATAATAGTAAGTCTGTAATCAATATTTTATTGGAAGTTAATAACTTATTTGCCAATTTTAAATGAGCTTTATTTGAATATTCAAGGGGTTTTCCAGCTTTCAACTATGACATTAGCTCCCCTATCTTTAGTGCAGTGCAGTATAACATTAGTATTGTCAATCCTTTGCGCCTGACATGTTAAAGATTCTTGTGATTATCAGCTATTCCTGCCTAACCACCTACAATGTTTTCCGCCAATTTCACCCATTATGCTGTCCTGGGTAATTGCTGAGGTATTTTTCCAATTTAATATTTTCCCCTTTGATAAGTTTAAAGGTTAAGGTTAAAGCATGAGTAACTGCTTATAAAATGAAATGAGTTTGTAGGCATAGTCTGATAATTCTGTAGGATTATAACATGTATTACAGTATGAAAAGATTGCAAAACACATTAATTTGTAAAAATCAACCTGTTATTTGTTTTATAAATTTGATTTGAATTTATCTGCAGAATAATCTAGTGTAGTTTAGTGTGTGAATATTGTATGGATCTTATCTGTTGTCGTCTCCTTATTTCAATCTTACGAGTCCGTTGTCTGCTCATTCCTACTTTATTAGCTATTTGTCTACTGTTGTGCTAATTAGTTTTGGAGACTTTTTTTTAATGAGTTTCTCCAAATTACAAATGTTTTAATGTTGTTTGTTTTAAACATCATATATAGTAACAATATGTAGGCATAATTTGATGCAATGTTTCCTCTCATATTACTTGAAAATGTTCCCGTGCATATTATATTTGATTTTTAAAATATTATCTTCTACTGCAGGTCTCAGCCTGTTCGCCTCCAATGGTGTCCGTCTTTTCTCTTCATCTAGTCCACTTTTTCCTAGTAGTCTGAGAAAAGTTTTTTATATTCAGCTAACTCTCCTTTCGAGTCAAACCACCATTTTCGTAGCATCAAAAACCGTCAAAATAGTAGAACCTTTCAGTTAGTTAAATAGTGATTCGCTTCCTGGTCCCCAACTGTGCCCTTCTTCTAGGCACTACCAGAGCACTCCTAGGGCACTCAAGCACCCCATGGACCTTTAGTTCTCATAGAAAACCTTGAGGAATCCAAGTTACAGGTTTGGTTCTACTTGTAAATAATTGTAACCTAAAGTATTAATTATATTTCACGATGTTTTTTTGCAGTCACCATTGGTTAAACAGCTTCTGAATCATTATTCAAGCGCTGGTGGTTTTGCCTTGCTAAAGGAGCGACTTACTGGATGCAGTGAGCTAAGCCTGATACAGATTGCGTGTCTTCTCAGGTATAGTATTACTAATCTGGCTGTTTTTTCCCTGATCTTTTTTGGCGTCATCTGATCGTTTTAATTTCGCCTTTGTCGCCTCGTATTGATTTTTCAATCTGTAAAGTGTTGCTGTCATCAAAATTGATACTTTTCATCATCATCATCACCACCGTCATCACTGTTATCGTCATCAACTTGCGTTATCGATGGGAACAATATAACCTTACTGGTACTTACTTTAAAACTATGTTCAGTTTTGTCTTTGATACATTCATTTTATGTTAATTGTTTTTATTGGCCGTGTTATCATTACAAGATTCATTTTGGTGTACTGGAATAATTTAATTATTAAATCAACTATACAATACAAAATATAGCATTAAAATTTTTACTAAATCCCTGACGAAAATGTTGTGGACATTATTGGCTCATCTTATGTTTTTTTTTTTATTTTCAGTTTATGTATGCCAAAATAAGCACATCTGTTATGTTTCCTATGTGAATTACATTCAATGACCTCCCAATGATCTGGGTCACAAACAATACTGTATCTCTTTTGGGTTAAGGGCCTTGTATTTACATAAATCTTTTAACATCTTCAAATAGCGCCCTCATGCTAGAGTAAAAATACTTGCACTTTTTTCTTAGTTGCCACATGGAGTGATAGCCATTTCGATGATTAGATTGAATTACTCCTTGATTAGATACGTTAATGTTCCTGGCACCTAATTCTGATAATTAAAGGCTAAGCATTTCTGTGATGATCATCTGTTAATCTCTGTCAATACAGTATAATGCTAGTTTAGAATAAAGTAAAACAAAAAGTTTTGCACTTGGAAAGTGACCTAAATAGTGCAGCAGACTTGTAATCTAACATCAAATTTGTGGGATGCATAAGCTGGCTAGTGGTGAATTGGCACAGGGATGCAAACAAATTAGAAAGGCCTAGGGTAATGCATTGATAATCCAAATGCTGTCATTAAAACACAGTATGCTGCTTAAAATGATACCGGTGTAAGTGTCAATAATGAAAATACTAACATGAAGTTAATAGACATATCTTGACTTTAAACTTTTCTCAATCAATCCATCAGTTAATCAATTTATTAGGAATAACACCTTAAGATTGGTGGCACACACAATAGTGGTGCATCCAAAATAACCACTTTTCTCATATTGTTTTACGCTATTCTTCCAGTAGGCTAGTTATCATGGTAGGTTCATAGCAAGATGATTAGTCTAGGTCCCTAAGTATCTGCGTAGCTACGTAGGCCCTAGAGGCAAAGTGTCTGGAAAGAAAATCATCCTTTATAGTATCTAGAGTTACTGTTATTACTTTTCCTATATATATGTTTTTATATAGATACAGATCAATCATATTTATAAAACATAATTTTGACAGAAAGCAGACATTTCATACAATATTTAGGACTCGAATATAGAATTCGTTTGTGCTCTTAAATAGCTTGCGCCAACTTGAAGCAGACATTTCATACAATATTTAGGACTCGAATATAGAATTCGTTTGTGCTCTTAAATAGCTTGCGCCAACTTGAATTGAAGTAATGATGTCACATAAACATTGTGTCTATTGCACTGCACTGCGTATCATGGGGTTGATTGCCTACCATCGCTAACCCAAAGTATTTTTGTAACAACAGGGCTAAACAAAAATTTACTGAAAATTAGGCCGACCTTACATTTTCAAGATTACAAATTGGTCAGGCTTGGCCAACACTGTTTTTCTTCCTGCCTATGAAGCTAATAATAAACTTACGATTTTATTTTTTATTTTAAAATTAGTTTGTTTTAATTTAATTTCAATGTCAATTTGTAAAGGAAGCAATAAAAAATATTTTAAAATTTTTAGCTCATAAAGACAGAATCTTATCTGTATATTCGGTATATTAAATACATATGATTATGAACATTAATTTGAAACTTAAAAGTATATCTTATATAGTTCAGGCATTATGTACTGTTCTCAACTAACAAGATAAACATATATTCAGTTGACTACCTATAGTCAGAATTTTATGCTATTCTATTCATATTGGTATTGTTTTAGACAAGTCGTTTATTAATATAATCTTTACTGATGTTACACGCCACACCTTTTAAGACATGAAAGCATCCATGCGAATCATATCAATTTTATTGGATATTACCCGCTATACATGAAACTGCCTTAGACGTCGATTAAAACTATGGTTTCTTTTATTGGCTGATTGACTCACGCTTGATAAATATTCATAATTAGCATATTGAACTCTGTGATTGGTCCCTTATGATAAATTATAGATTTTTATGGTAAAATATGTATTGGTTTACACTATATTATTTAATATTATATTTAGTTTTTGGTTGAATTGTAGGTCATTGGTTCAATCCTAGTAAATGTCAAGATCCTTGTTATTGCAGATTAGTTACAATTCCTAAGCTGCATATGCTAATTACCTTTAACTAGAAAGTAAAAAATTATGTGTAAATAAAGTTGTTGAAATTGTTTAACATTTAGCTACTCTACTAAACCCTCAAATTAGATGAATTGTGTGCATAGTAATGTGATTACATTGCATACTTAAGTTACTATAATTCATAAATCTGATTATGAATTTCTAAGTTAATGGAATTTTTGATTTTTGAATTTATTCTAAGAGGTCCTTCTCCTCTTAGAATATGAGACAGTGTTTTTATGATGATTTCTTTTGTCTAGCCTGGATTATTAGATTTGTTTTTCAAAACTTGCATTTTAATCAACTAGACAGTTCAAGATCATTCAGGTTTCCATAAAATTGGTAAATACTGTTATTTTTGTTTTTCATTTTGCAGGCCATTTGCTAGCTGTGCAGAGTTTTTGACACCCGAAATTGTACAAATGTATTTTGTTCCTGTTTTAGTAAGTATTAGACTGATGAATGAAATTGTGATGACCTCTATTAAAACATCAAAAAGTTGACTTACATCAAAATGTCTCCTTATACTACCAGGTGGAATTATATATCATATCAATGTTATACGATGTTGTGTTAGTGTGTATGTGTTACAACAAAAAATGATATACAATGGTCAACCGTCTCTCCTTAGGATGTGTTTCCACAGCACTTATTATCCAATAATTTTGTTATTTTTTGCTGCAGAAACAGGGCCCAAATTTACCGGAAAAAATTCTGAATGCGAAAATAAATAACCTTTGACCGATGTCAAATCAGGGCCCATGCAAATAATTGTTTTGTGTAGTTAGTTTCTAAGGCAATTAGGCCTAGTACTGTAGTTAGTAGGCCTATAGGGCCTAGGCCTGTAGGCTAATCAAACACTTCATAATAAAAAGTGAGTAAATTTTTTGTGTTTATCAGATATTTTTAACAAACCTGTAAAGGCTGCGTTCGATGTTGACGGTTGCTGCCTGGCTGGGCTTTAGGTCTAGGCTGTCCCTACCTATTATTGTTTATTGCAGTAGAAACCCTCAATTACGTACGGCACGGGCCCAGAGCCGTTCATAATTGGCGGGTATTCGTAAAATTGGGGTTGACCAAAATTCCTATATATTTGCACTGGTTCTACTTACACTGGCATAAACTAGGCCCACTCTAGGCCCTACACAAATTTGTTTTAATCGCACGTTTTTACCTTCTTAAATACCTAGACTGTGGATTTTACTTTAACACAACTTCCATAGATACTTCCATCGATCATTCAATAAAACAAACAAACAAAATTAGAAATAAAATTTGTCGCATGCACATGTGTGAAGACATAATAACATAGTACTGTATAGTATGGTATGTTATTTTGTATGCATGCTAATAACAGTTACAATTCGAGCGGATTTTTTTTTTTTTCACTTCACTTTTTATCTTGATTTTACGTTCGTAAAATCGGGAATTTGTTAAATCAGGGTTTGTAATTGAGGGTTTCTACTGTATATCGTAAGCACACCAAAGTTACAATAGCATTTTTTTCCATCTTTTTCTCACTCCCTATATTTATAGTACAATGAAACATCATTGCAACAGTACATTTCACTGAGCGAAATAGCACCGTATCGGTTTTGTTCTTGGCCTAGGCCTATTCATCTTGTGCATAAAAGGGTCACCTGCTAGGTCAACAAAGCGGTGTTTTGGTGTTAAACACATTGCATTGTTGTCCCTAATATAGCATGATGGGATAAAATATTTGGAGGGAATTTTAAGATAATTTATCAGAGGAATTGTCAGTGTTGCAGAAACACTGCCTTAGGGAATACACCTTACTTTGGGAATATAATTAGTCAATCCCATCAAAATCTTTGGTCTCTACATTGTGCTTGAAAAAGATAATCCTGAATTATGAATACAAGATGGCACTATGCAGTACAAATTGTATAAATATAGATACATTACCACTTGACATGGGTCGGATTGTCTAATTATAATTTTAGATTATTTGGTGACTATAGTCCTTTAGAATAAGTCATACATAGGTGTGACACCAGCATTTCAATATATCCTATATCTATGATGTATTTATTTATCATAGAAATTCTTCCAAGTTTTAAAAATTTCACTCTCGTAAATCAACTAAATTTACCAATCACACCATGAAAAACTTGGGCTTACAGTATTTTGTTTACTGTCCTAGGTTGCCCTTGTTAAAGCAAGACAATAAATACATATGCAAGCCATGTTTTAACAAATTCACATTTTTCAAATTTAAAAATTACTTTCAGAATACTATATTGATTAAGTTTTTGCTACTCAAATTTTCTTTACTGCTTTGACATACATATATTTATTAGAAAACAACAATTGTGACATTAAAGAAAAATACACTATGTAATTTAAAGGTAGTTTATTGATAATATGTGAATGTGAATAAACAAAATTCAATAATTTGAAATGTCACATTTCTCTGTAAATATTGTTTGATATCAAAAGCAAATGTTTTCTTAAATATTTTTTTTAGAGGAAATTGTTGTTTTATAGCTTGAAAGTACATACTTGCAGTACATATGAATTAAAAGGGTCCCTTTCACATCTTCAATAATTCTAATTTGAATGTATGTGATTACTTTTTCAAAATCAACTGAATGGCCTTGCTCTTTACACTTTTATTGAAAGTTGTTTGTTTAGCATTTTACTGAATATTTTGGTCTGAATACAAAGTTTAATTTTATTTTATATATTCAGTAATATATGTATACTTAACCATTACACTGCCAGCTCTTTTCTTATTCAGTCAACCAGAGTGACAACTGATAACATTACCTCTAATCCCCTGTGCCAGCTAATTATTTAACAAGCTCACTGTAATGCTTATTTTTGATAATGTATATTATTTGCTCAATAATTCATAAACTATTGGGATTATGAAAATATAAATCTAAAAACAAATGCTTAGCATTGGTTGTTTTGTACATATATGCTTTTATTATTGCATTTTATTTATCATTTACTGAATAAGTGATAGGAATATTTTGTCAATAGTGACAAATAGTATAATTATTAGGCATAGGCCTATTAGCAGAGTATGTGTTTTCACAGTCAAATTACTTGCTGATGAAAATCAAAACAATGAATCTTAGGCCTACGTACATTTGCTAACATCACCATTACAGTCCAGGCCTAGCTTGACTAGGTCTGCCTAGCTATGCCTAGTCCCCAACTCAAACTTTTAACAAAACAACCTCCTGTAAGTTTTACATCAAAATGTGCAGAAATTCATTGGCTTTCCTATCCAGTAAACACTATTTGTGCTCTATGGTCTCTTTCCTTCCACAATCATTTAATTCTAGGATTTGACAATATTGCCATAAGAACTAACCACAACTCTATCAGTAAAAATAATATCTGCATATATGTCATGCTCAACATTATTAATATTCTATACTCTACTGTTAACAAATTTCCCTTTCTCCACTTCCGTCTCTCAAACCCCATCACCATTAGCCGAATTCATAAGTTTTTGTAATGCGGAGTGTTTGTGTTACGTGTTGATGAAATGTTTATTGATGCATGCTAGGCAAGTGGTAACCTTATCAAATATTACCAAGTGCAGTCAGGGAGATAGACTGTGTTATTAATTATGTCAAGAAGTTAATGTGCTAAGCTTTTGTACATGACATTATAAGGCAATAAGGCTTATGTCTCGGGCAGGCTGTGAATATGTATGTTAACTATGTTATTAATTATATAATTATGTTAATTTGTAGCTCTATGCAACTACTAAATGCACACTTGACATATAATTAACCTACTAATCTACATTGACAAGCTATCAAAATTTTGTTTTTGTGTTTGTCTCTGGGTATTTCTGTGTGTGCAGTGTATGTGGGTATGTCTGCATAGGTGAAGTCTAATGATAATGTTATAGAAATCTTTACATAAATAATGAAGATGATAATATTTGGAGTACATTTGAATATGTATGTTTATGTTTAATATATAAGTAAAAGAGATAAACAGACAGGTAAGACATACATGTGCCACTCTTGTATATAATAATGTGATGATAATATATGAACATTCACTGAAAATGTACTGTTTTTGTTTGCAGGATTGTCTATGTAACTTTGTCGAAGGCCTAGATAGTAAAGTGTTACTGCAGGAGGACACACACTGTCCCTGTGTCTTACCAGATCTTGCAGGAGAAAAACTTATACAAACTTTGCTAGATGTAAGTCAAGTCAGCCTAATAGTAATTTAAACCGACCTTTCATTTGTGGGTGAATAGTAGAACATTCCTCTCAAAAATAATGGTATCATCCAAGTGTTTTTCTAGGCATAGGATGCATACACTGTTAGGCTATAGTTATAATAATAATATTTGGCATTTCAAGTAACCCAAATAATTTTGCTCTCTTTCTTGATTCATTTTTCACATTTTTTCTCTAAGTCTGCATGCATGCTTACATATAATACATACTGTGTGTACAGACTTTTGGTTACAAAGCAGCAGTGAATGATTACATAGATTTACGCCATTTTGAATTGATGGACAATATCCCTCCAAAAATAATAGAATGGTCTGTAATTAGTCGCACTTAATGTACATTATGTGTGACCTTTCACCACAGGTCAATTATTTATTTTAGGACAATTAAATACAACATTTATCATGCAGTTCACATGGTATTGATACAATATCTGTAAGTAAAGATATAACATTTAGAACATAAGTATTTAGGAAAACAGAAGATAAGCCATTTATCTGTTGACAAAATTAGGGTATAGTACAGTATTCAAACACTATAAAATCATAACCAATAAAGCAAGCTACTGTTGGCATTGAAATACACATGAAGAGAATTATAACAAAAGTCCAACATAACATCAACATTAACATCAACAATATTCACAAACATTTTTTTTTTCTGGTATTGTTTAACGATCACAGACAGTAGTGACAAGCCAAATAGAATGATAGATGACAGACTTGATACAAAGTGCAAATGATACAATTCTATTTTATTATCTACAATTTTCCTGTCAACAGTCGCTAAGTATTATCATCGTCCAAGTGAAGTCAGAAGATGTGGACGCCTACATCAATGTACAATGTTGGCAACATCGTATAAGAACAAGGTAAGCATATGCTTCTGTAAATAGAACATAGTCTGTTTATTCTTAGTTTACCGTTGATAATAGTAAATCATATCTCATCCTATATTAGAATCTTGTATTATATAAAAATAATAATTTTATAATAAAGAAAATAATTTTTTTTTTGTCTAACCATTATGATGAATTCATTCAGCATAGTCTTATCTTTTCAGTTCCTTTATAAGTCAATCACCTTGTTATCTCATAACCATTTGCATTTTTAGGCCTAGCTTAGGTGGTCATATTATTTTTGGCTTGTTTTAGTGTTTTGGATACCATGCACTTGCTGGCTAAAAATGACCTGCTGGCCACCACTTTAGAACCCTTGTATTTCTAGACCTACTACCTCATTTTGTTAATTAACCTGAATATTATTTATATAGACACCAATCACACAAATCATACAATACTACATTTGGTAATTAGTGATTACCTGTACATATACAACAATCGGATAAAACAGACACAAGCTATCTCTTCATTTTAAATACCTTGAAAATACGGAGAAAATGAGGCATGTCATGGCCAAATGGTAAGTTGTCACACAGGCCAGTATTGAGTATAATGAGCTATAAAATATGGGAGCTCAAAAAATCGCCTAAAAAACCAAATTTGTTTTTCACTATTATAAATCAACAGCTTAATGTCTTATTAATCATGTACCAAAGTATTAGTTCTGGAAGTGGTCAACAAATTGTTTATTTAATGTTATTTTAATAGTTCATTCTATTAAACAATGTATGCATAAATAACTTTGAAAGGCAATTACTCAAAATCATGTTTATCTTGATTCACTTTCCAATAACTTAGTCTTGAAATGTCCAATTTGAATGAATGACCCCTCATTTTAAAGATCACATACTCAGGTATCTGAAAATACCAATAACTTGATTTTCAATTTTTGCTACAACTTAGCCATTTTGCCACAACATGCCTCAAATAGTTCTGGATTTTCATTTTTGTGCAGTTATAGAGTATTTGTATTTTAGTTTTTAATCTAAGGAGTCTACACAGATACTTTTGGTCACACATTTCATTTATGAAATAGCAGTGGAACCTAGACCCAATTAAAATAAATTATTATTTTAAATTATGAACTTTTAAGGATGAGTATGCTTTTCTCTATGAAGGTATGACATTTGTATTCCTTACACTAACCTAATTTCTTTCTTTGGCAGGTTAAAGATGCTAAGGGGCATATTTGAATGCCTTTTTACACATTCGATTATAGGTTTATGTATTATGATTTGACCCCAAATAAAGCATACTTAATTAAACTTAGATACCACTAATAAACATATTAAAATAAATACCAAACAAAGTGAGCAAATTAAAATCGGTAAATATTTATGGTCAAAAACATACCTATCATACTCATGTGTCAATGCTTTTGCTCATGGTTTAATTTCACTTGGCAGACTTTAGCCTTGGTTATTTGTTTGTAAAAAAAAACATAATTTATAATAATGTTTATTTGACATAAAAGAACAATTTAGCCAGGATGCGAGAATAGGCGAAAGCCCAAACAATCAATGTACTCGCTCCATAGAACACAAAATAAAAATAACAAATTTAAACTTAGATACTAAAAATTAAAATTAAAATTAGTTAATTAATACATTGAAAGAAGATGTTTTGTAAGAGCAGACTTACATAATGAAATTGATTAATAATTTTGAATTTCTGTTTTGTAATTGTTCCCATAGTTGTGGGAATATAACATAAACAGAGTCTACCCTTACATCTTTGACTACTATTTACATACTGAGAAAATGAAGGAGGACAAAAACCTTTTAAAATCTTAAAACCTTGTACAAGTTTCTGAACTTTAAATGCATCTTCGATAGTTAAAATATTAAGACTTTAGTCTATAGAAATATGATGTCTCCCAAGAACCTTCCTTTCTAAACATTATTATTCTTGTCGCTCTTCTTTGAATACTTTCGATTTGGTTCAAATGTGATTTTTCAACTGGTGCCCACATAGAAGCACAATATACTATAATCGGTAGTAGTAAAGCTTTATACAGGTTTAACATAAAATTTGAATTTTGTGGGGACCCTGGCTTTAGCCAGTGAGAGCTCATAGCCGTTAAGCCACTGATTATCATCTTGCTTGGCATTTTTGTCATTGTTATCGTGATAATCATCAATAATATCATCATCATCATCATCGGCATCACTTATTTATTAGCATGATTATAAATAGTAAGCATTGGTTACACATTTGAATATTCTTAAAATCTGAATCTCAGATTTACGACACCCCAATGTACGACATGTTATATTTTACAACCAAACTCCGAGTAACCTCATTGGCAAATTGTGTCGAACCTGTGTAGAGTTACCTAAAATACTCACTCCAATTACAAATTTGAAGAATATAACTTTCAAATTTAACATTAAATAAAGATTAAACTCATCATTATTACCACTTAACTTACATCTACATTAGTTTCATATTATACCTGTGTTGTTGTCATATACTGGAGTAAATTTTTGACCCTACTTGTCTATGGTAGACAAAATAAATTTAACGTACATGTCAGCGTCGCCGGATATTTCACATTGTAAACATTGAAGTCGAATTATACAGTATATATCATTTTGAAATATCAAAATAAATTAAATGTATATATTTTTGTTGGCTTAATTTGGGTTCTAGAGTTCAATGAAAAAAAAAGTGTAGTATGAATAATTACAATGTTTATTGGTATGATTTTTATAACTTCTGAGTTCAGTAGTGAAAACCAAGCATTTCAATACAAATTTATACTCTTACTCAAATTACAGTGTTGAAGCTTAGAAAATGTGTTTGGCAATGAAAAAAATATGTATTAAAATACTGTATAGCTATTCATTTGCTATTAATCGATCATTTCATCTGTATGGTTTGGTTTTTATTTCATGAAAATCAGTAATTTTGGCATAAATGAGAGTGACCCAACTTTTCATATTAGTATTTTCACTATAGCCAGGTGGTTAATTTAAGGACTTTTAGTTAATTCTGTTTTTCTACACAATTTGGCAAGAATTAAATTCATGAATATTAATGAATTTTTGTAAATTGACTACCAAGCAATTGAAAATAGAATATCACCTGAACTGAATGTGAAATAACATAAATAGTATTATGTACATTTTTTTGTTACGTTTGGAACTTCGATTTTTCAAATAATTACTTTAATCATGTTAGGAATAAAAGATATATTATGGAAAATTTTGACTCTCCCCTTTCAATTAGGTTTAGCTATGTAGTACGCTATATTTATTCTACTTTATAATTGACCTGTAGTTCTAAATTAGACCATTTTTTTTATTTATCCGATCCGAGTGATACTTAATCAGAGGTTTGGCTGTAGACTTTACAATACCTTACTGTAATATATTTAATGCGGTTTTCCTTGAATTACTAACTGTTGTCAGTTTTTAATGGCATCATGAAAATTAACTTATTTGTTTTATTATTTAGCTTCAGTCCTCGCTTCAGGTCTCAGTTTATTAAACTCATTTAACACTGTTGACATTTGGTTTGCAACTTGACAATGCTGTATGCTTTGTGACTGAATTCCATGAAGTATAAAATTTTGAATAATAAATTGCAAGGAAATAATTTCTTCACTTCTAAGAATTGATTTTCATAAGCTTTCAAAATTGATTGTTTTTTAGTGGGTGTTTGATAACTTGGCAGAAGGATCAATTTGGAATTTTTCAAAATTTCTTTCCTTGAATATGGATGCTGCCCTCAAACATCAGTTGTGATTAGTTACTGATTATTTCCGAGAATCTTTTGGCGCCACTGATGTGGGAGTATAATCGAAGAAATCTAAGAAATGAAATTGCATAACTACCACCCTCACATTTTCTGTATACAGTAGCTTAAAGATGTATTGTCCCTTGCTAATGTAAAAAAATCAAAAAATAAGTTTGAAATAAACTTGATCATTTTGCAATAACATACAAATTATTAACTTGTGCATAGAAATTATTTAATTTAAAAAATGTACCCTGATTTTTTAAACCAACAAATTATAATAAAAATAATAAAACACTTCCAGTGACTGGAAGAGTTTCTATCTTTTTTTGCTGTTAACTGATGGGTAGACAATTTTTTAAAAACACTAATTTCTATGTTCAAGTTGATAACTTTTATGTTCCTTCAAAATTGGCAAGTTAATTTTAAGAAATGATTTTATGATTTTGATATTTAACATGGGACAATACATCTTTAAAGTCAGTAGATTATGGGCGATAGGTTGAATTATGGTGATCAGTATAACAATAATGCTGAGGAATACAATAGAGATTGAAATATATATAGTTTTGATAATAGAAAAAAATTATTTTTTATTATTTTTTCTAACATGTTATCAATTTATTTTTGTCTCAATAGCGATGGCGAAATGCTGCGTTTGCTGTACTGGTTGGACTAGTGATTCTTCTGTACCTCATCATATTTGCTGTCTTTCCTGGTGGTATAATGAATGAATGACCTTTACTGACACAGCATGGCTTCTTGCTTTTCCGTGTTTATTCTTCCAGATTGTTCGTTGCTCCTGTCTTATGCATTAACTTGCCCGGTGTACGAAAAGAAAAGAAACCATTTTTACAGACATCGATGTATAGAATATGTGTGGTCTGTATTTTATATCTGTAAACTTGCTATTTTTATTTGGAAATATTCAAAAAAATGAGAGATAAGTACAAAAAATCCTTAGTATTCGGAAACAAAAGAGAAATTGTGCCTATTTTGTTACTCAACATCTTCCGGATTCAATAAGGAGCTGGAGGTGTGAGATAATATTATCTGTTGCTGTGTTTACTGTAATTGATAATTGAATGTTGCAAAAATGTGATGATAACTGCTTAATATTTTTAATAGCTATACACATCTATCATTTCCCAATTGATATATATATATATAGTTTGATGCAACTTGTATGTATGCACAAAACATGTTAACATGTGTCTAGAGTATGTGTGTAGGGTGATTTATATGCACATTCAAAAATAAACCATGCAGAAGCATGTTTGATTGAAGTGGGTACATTTTCACTATGAATTTATATTAATATCCTAAGCTGTCCATTACAGCTATATGTTTTTAAACACATGTGAATACAATATTAGTTTACATGATTATTTATGATGTAATATATTGGTACATCATACATGCGATTACATGTTTAGGCTGAAAGCTTGACTAAGATTCACTTTGCAAAATGCTAGGTACATTCATTGTAGCGTGGATGCCCATACTGCTACAGTTACATGGAGATGCAGTGTAAATTCATGCCAGTTTATAACCCAAGTTTATATACCTCATACATAGATTCTAGGCATCTGATTATAAAGTACTGTTCCCCTATGGGATGGTACTTTCTTGCCCAGCCGTGCGATGTGCATTCTCTAGGCCGCGTTGCTATGATGACACGCATGAATAGTAAAGGAGACGCGACCTCTACAACGCTGAGAGAGATTGGCTCTTTGATCGCCTAGGCCTAGGAAGTAAGCCTAGGTGGCCTACTTGGTGTGAACTATTTTCCTTTCCTTTTTAGGTCTCATAAAATCTATGTGTGAGGTATATAAAACAAATATTGACTGCTCTAGATTAGGAGAACGGTGATATTTATAGCTCCCTTGGTGATGTGGAGACCCCCCCCCAGCCTATCTTCCCTCGGGCTTTCAGCCCTCTGGAAGATAGGCTACGGTCTTCCACATCACCTCAGGGCAATAGATTTCACCATTCTCCTCATGAGCAGTCAATATTTGTATATTATTACTCTGCTATATGCTTTCTCGCCTAGGTATATATTATAATGGGAACTAGAAAGATGTTAGGTATAGAAAGACTGGGATAAACCAATGGAACAGAGTAGACCTTTCCGATGTGTCAAACTTAACAACTGACTAATCAGATGAGGGCCAGGAATACGTGAATCCAAGAAGCACGTCTCTCAAAACGGACTCTGGGACCTTAGCAACAATATATAAGGGGCGGCGCTTACCGGAAAGGTCATTGGTATTTGGAGGTTTATATGTCCTGTAACCTGGTGCTTAGAGAGTATACATTGATTAGAGAGGGCGCTGTTTAACATTTAGAAAGTCATTCTGTATGAATGCAGATTTGTAATTACTGTCAACACCGTCAAACAAATAACTAACATCTACTTAAATTTTTTTACTTTTTTGGTTAATTATCCAATTAGAACAATGGTTTAGTTTATATAACCTTACTTACCTTGTGTTACCATCGATATCTGGTATTAATAAATGTTTGAAAAGGGGGTGGGGGCTGGCCGTCGAGACACAACACTGCCCTAGGTGAATCCGGGGGCATGCCCCGGGAAATTTTTTAGACACCCGTAAATAACCTCTGAGGCATTTTGGGCTATTCCCCACCACCTTAAATCTTCCCGTGTTCACATAGATTGTATCCCTGTATTTTATTATTTACCATATGTTCATATTTCTCAATTTAATATGTTCACATGGATATCTCCAAAAGAGCAGATTCCTCTCCAAATACTATAAATATCTTCTTTTAATATTAGATATTAAGTTTCTTACAAGCAGATTTTTACCAGGCTGTATTTGTAATTGTCATCCTAGGCCTATCTGTTTGCATATTAACTGGCTGAATGTCACAGTATTCAGATCGCATTGTAGTTGCTGTTTTGTCTCTAAAACCATGAATATATTGTTTCTGTATTGATGTGAAATCAGTATTGTATCCAAAATGATTCCAAATCTACTTAAACATTGCTCTTGTATTTTCTTTTATTATCTTTTATTTTGTCATCTAACACACATTTCATTTTGTAAGAGGATGTAACATGGACGCTCTGTCGAGATATTCCTACCAAGATCATAGTCCAGACGTTCCAAGTCTCCGTTGAGTCGCAGGAGTTTCCCAGAAATGTTGACGCCCTCCCGCGCTCAGGCAAATAACCATAATTTTCATGGACACTAACCCATCTCCCACAAATTCATGATATTTACATGTTTTTACTATTGTATTATCAATTGTGTCCCAAAAGTCAGTTACCAAACACAGCAACATATAATTACTGTAGATGTGTTAAAACAAAGATCATTTAAGCAGATCATCCAGAAGTAGCATCTTCCAACTTGAGACCCCTGCTATTTACACATGCAAATCTAGACAATATATTGGTACATTGATTTGAGAAGATATTTCTAATTTTGTGATGCTACTTTTTGACACTTAACTGTAAGTGGCTCTTCCTTGTCTGATATATTACAGGTATTTTCTATGATTTGACTATTATTATATATTTAATGTTTTAAAATATCTTCATTATCATTGGTTAGTTGTATATGGCACAAGGTGGAGGTGATAAGGCATTAAATATTTAAAAACCTAGCATCTAAACTTTTTTTGATTTCAGAGATTTATAAAAAATGAATTTTCTCCTGTAAATAGGTTTTCACAATCTAGAAAATTCTGTATCGCTTGTACCATGAACATAGCATCAGTAGAAATGCATGAAGGTAATGTGCACTGTTGCAAAACATCAACCATTAGGCATTACACCTGTTCAGTAATTATATCTAAAGTTTTAGAAACTTTTCTCCCTCATTGTGGTGGTTAAGTTACCAAATTTTTACTATGGTTTCTCACAAATTCACTTTTGCCTGGGTTGATAACCTGATGAATTGTTACATTAAAAAAATATGTTTTAAGTGTAATGGGGATTAGTCACCCTACTAAATTCCCCCTTCCTTGAAATATCCCTCTCCTGTACTCAAATCTAGACAATATATTGGTACATTGATTTGAGAAGTTATTTCTAATTTTGTGATGCTACTTTTTGACACTTAACTGTAAGTGGCTCTTGCTTGTCTGATATATTACAGGTATTTTCTATGATTTGACTATTATTATATATTTAATGTTTTAAAATATCTTCATTATCATTGGTTAGTTGTATATGGCACAAGGTGGAGGTGATAAGGCATTAAATATTTAAAAACCTAGCATCTAAACTTTTTTTGATTTCAGAGATTTATAAAAAATGAATTTTCTCCTGTAAATAGGTTTTCACAATCTAGAAAATTCTGTATCGCTTGTACCATGAACATAGCATCAGTAGAAATGCATGAAGGTAATGTGCACTGTTGCAAAACATCAACCATTATGCATTACACCTGTTCAGTAATTATATCTAAAGTTTTAGAAACTTTTCTCCCTCATTGTGGTGGTTAAGTTACCAAATTTTTACTATGGTTTCTCACAAATTCACTTTTGCCTGGGTTGATAACCTGATGAATTGTTACATTAAAAAAATATGTTTTAAGTGTAATGGGGATTAGTCACCCTACTAAAAGTACTTAGTCATAGAATATCTGAACGTCAGTTTATTAATTTCTTAATATAACAGTTTGCAATTCACCCATAAGTAAAACACCGTCATATGATCTGTAATATCTATGTAAAACATTAAAACAAAGAATTAAAAAAAAAAAAAATTTATTCTAAGAAAGCATGCATTGTTATGATCTGTACTGAAGATAAAGTATTGGAAATAACGAAAAGCTTCTGTTGCTCTTTCCATACATTCCCCCTTCCTTGAAATATCCCTCTCCTGTACTACTGTTCTAACATCCCCTCCTGTTCTATATTGGTATCTGGCTACTGTACCTGAAATTCTTAATTCTTTGGTGTTCTGTTTCCTGTGCTATGGGCCTCCTGTTACTCTTTCACTTCTCTACTTCCTTCACTGTGATAAAACCTGGTTTCCATGGAATCAGTACACTGTCACTCTAGTAACCGCTATTCTACATACTTTTCTCTGAAGTAATTGATAAAGCATCCCCTGATACATCCCAGAAAGAAGGCAAATTTTAATCAATATTGACTCTGGAGAATTAATTTTGGAATTATATTTTCATGGTTCACAAACGATGGTTGTAATTAATGTTGTGGTGGAAATGGTTCGCTGTTCCTTTGGCGAGACTTATTTATACCATTTTTGTTTTGTCATACATAGCATAATGATTCTACCAAATCTACCAAAAGCATCTTGGCAGAGAAAATAAATATAGGATATTAATGACAGATAAAACAATGCGAGTATAGTTTAAAAAATGTTGAGAGTGCCGTTAGGAAGCAACTTGAATATCGAGTAAAGAATGTGATGATGTGATGTAAATTGGATTGGGCTTAGGGCCATATTCTTTCCTCCCTTATTTTGATTGTCATCATATTAAATATAGCAAAATAGATACATTTTCAGTAAAAATGTTCAGACATCTCAGTCTAGAAATATCTCAAGTCGGACTTGCCAGTAACGGTATTACTGTTTTGGTTTTTTTTAAGTTTTTATTTTTATAATGGTTATTTGATAATTTTTTCTTATTTATCACGTTAATTATTTTTTTATACCACAAAAAAAAATGCTATATTGATTCATATGACTTTTTTCAAAGAACAGTTTCCCTTTGTAACGATTGTGTTTAAGATGAGTTGTAGGTTGGATAACTGAAAAGTGCTTAAATGTTTTCATTATACACTAATTAATAATATTTACAATTATTAGATATGCTGCTTGTGGTGAACTTAAAAAAATAACCCTAAAAATTCAATTATAAAAAAGAAAATTAAATATTTTGTTTACTTTCTATATTTAAGTAAGTTATTGGCTTTTAATTATTGAAAAGTAAATTGAGAAATGTTGAGTAATCCACATTAAAAATTGATTTGTGTTTTATTTAAAGTTGATAACTTATTTAATCTGTTTAAATAAACAATTCAATTTTTGTGATTGATCTTTTTAGGTATTTTCTGGATTTCATTACAAATGGTGTAACAACACATTCTACATTTCCATGCAATGCAATGCTTTACAGTTTCCATTCACGTAAGGTTGTTTTTTTACAAGGCAAATCTTTTTGTAGTGTTATGTTTATAAATAATTTTGTATAGAAATATGTATATTGATCGTAGCGCCCTCTATTTAACCCTATATAGCGGAGGCTTTTCATAATATGTTGTAAAAATATATCAGTGTATAGTACAGTACAAAATTCTATTATTTATGCTACCTACCATCCCATTAGTGGTGATGTTATCATTTTTTTTTGGTTGTCTTTTTAAGAAATTTTATGAATATGTTTTTATATAACCATTCATTAATTCTCAAGTTAGATTATAGATGCGAATTCATTGACTTATGACACTATGACTAACATAAAATAGATACTTTTCACAATAGTTGCATGTTAAATTACAATCTTTTAATAAACTGGTTTAATTTTCTTAATTACTGTATGGTTTAATGCTCTCAACCTCACCATAATAGAAACAATAGGAGGGTTGGTAAAGATATTAGAATATAACCTCTGATCCTTCAGTCTAGAAATTTAATGAACTATTATGATATTAATGTATTTTCTCCTCCTTTTGTTCAACTTCCACCACAAAATGAGTATTGTTGCAACAGAATATTGTATTGTAACCATCATTAGGTACATAAAACAGTATGTTGTTTACAATGTAAATTATATTGATACCTTACCATGTCTAAAAGATATGGCCATGTATTGAAACGCAATTTGCAGAAAATTTCTGTAAAGCAATTAATAATTTGGGGTAAAACATTGAACATTATGCCTAAACCTAATAAAGCAACATAGCAAGTCACTTGTAACAAATAATATATTTCCTCTTGTAATTCTCCCACTTCCCTAGAACCAAAATTGGGCAGAATTTAGAGGGTATACTTATACACAAGCATTCTCTTGTTCATGAAAAAAAATTGAACTTTATGGGGGTTTCCAATCAAACATGGCAAATTAACACTGTATAGCGATCTTGGGGGTTGATAAACAAAATCATACTCTGGGGCCAGGGCGGCTGGGCCTTTGCCTGGGAAAATGTCTGTACGTGAAATCAGAGGTAAAGTGCCTATGGGGCTTATACCTGAAAATGGCTTATAGCCGAGGATCTACAGTATGGTATAAATTTGTAACCAACTACAGTAGGATATAATGTTTTGCTGAAATCTTCTCCCCAACCTATTTTGGTTATTATAACAGGGAATACAATCCAACTCATTTTGTCATGGAAGGACCTATTTACATTATTTCTTTAAGTTAACCAGTTATTATTGATATGCTTTTTTTTTTTTATTATACTCTACGATAATAAGCATAAAAACATGGTATATATTTTGTAATTTGTTAATAAATTAAGTCATAATTTACGTAATATTACAACAATTGTTTGGTTGATTCTCTTGTATAATAGAAACTTCAAATGAAAATTATTTTTGCAGTAATAGTCCCTGAAATTCTCATTTATGTACAATATTTGAATACCTATAAGTGAAGGCTTGCTAATCTCCATCTAATAAATTGTACAAACTTGCAAGTTTGAATGATAAGAAATGAAATTAAACATCATTAGTTTGTAAGACTAAAACAACAAGCAAATATTATTACTGTACCTATGTTTTTTTTCATGGTAATTTTTGCTAAAATATTAAAGGATAATTTATGCCATGAGTAGGTTTTATTTAACTTTCTAAAACCTTTATTGGAAACTGTTATTGAAACAATAAAAAGATGTTATAAAATTTTCCTGTATTTTTGTTAATACTATTTATACAATTGTAATTTAATTACAACTTATTCAATCTTGGATTCTGTGTAAACAGTACAGTTGTATCTCAATTACAAAGTTTTCCAAATTAAAAATTTGATGATAATTGTGAGCATAGTCATTTGAACTTAAAATCAAAGTGTGTGTGTGTGTTTTTTTTGTTCTTTTTTAACGAATTCAGTAACTCATAACCAAATCACCTAAAATACTGTGTTGTAATCAGATTCTTTAAAAGCATAATCAAAATTACAACTTTAATGTCAACGTAGTATATTTCTTTTTACTGTTATTCCTATCTAAACCTGAACCCCTTGTATGCACAAAAAGTTGAAATTTTATTATAACTTTTTTGCTATATTTTTGCTTAATTTGAAAGTGAATAATTTGTAATTCAATATCTTGCCTATATATTACCCTAGTATCTTTTAAATTTATGTTGAATAAAATGTAACCAAACTGTAGAAAAATGGTAAATGCTTCTGTCCCAAAACATTTAAAAATAGGTTCAGTTAGAGGTTTTTGCAATGGTCTTGTAAATAAAACTTGTACGTATAATAGTCTTGTTCCAATGCTAGTAAAGAGGTAAGAATTCGGTAACATGAAAAGAAGAAAAAAAAAGACAAAATATATTTGTAATATACTGATCTGCTTAGTATAAAAATATGTATAACTGGGTAATATGTTTTATAGTTTGCAAATGTGTTGTTTTATCTTTGTTATCCTTTACCATTAACATTGTTATTATTTCTATCAAATAATATGAAGTGCTACGAATACTAGAATACTACTACTGTTGTGATAGAACTAATAAAAGTGGAATAAAATTCCATACATATTGTTAATAAACCATTGTAGTTTTGTTTTATAGTAAGAGAGAGCTTTCATTATCTCATTTGATATACCAATCCGCCAAGAAAATAGGGAGCTTTCGCTACCCTGTTTCTGCGATCCCAATCGGGAGCCAGCAGTTGAATCTCGGGTTAAGAATATGTCATAAACTAAAACTAGGCCTAAACTGGTGACGTCGTACACAAAAATACAGTATGCACATTAATCAAGCCTGTTGCCAGGATTGGAAAAGAGGGTAAGGGATGGAGTCGGTTTTTTCCCAATAGAAATAAAAATAAGTCTGATGGGACGCATAGCATAAATAAGGTGCGTAGCCCAGAAGGGCCACAATTTAGGATCCAGGGTGCTTTCGCCACCTGAAAGCATAATCAGTAGAAAGGAACGTAGTTAAAATAGTAAGAATAGAAAGATATCCCAGCAATACACAAATACCAGCTTTAAAGAGTTCTCATTGAAATGTGTGCTTTTTTGTTCATTACAATGTTGATACTTAAAAACGATCACAATTGACAGTTGTCGGACAAAAGTCGAGGCTCATGTTAAACTTCAAAAGTATTTGATTGATTGGCTCCTAAACTCATTAAATATTCATACAAATCTACTTCATTTTTATGCAGATGAGGTTATGGATTTGTTTCTGCTGGCATCGTATAACCTTGAGTGACAATTGGCAGAAGTAGAGTGAAATCTGTCACTCAGACGAAATATGATTGAGTAGCTTGGATTTATTTTTACATCATATTACATAATGTGGTATTATTTCTTTATGATTCTTGCAGCAAGTGGATTAATATTTTCTGAGGATTTGCATAAAAAGCACTCATGAATCAAGAGCATGCAATATTTATGAGAGATTTGGAATAAAAACAAAGGTATTAAAATGTGCAAATAAAACATCCTAGAAAACTCCAAAATCAAATGTTTATAATTATATCTTATGCTAATTAGAACTTGCAACTTTATTTTCAGTCCTAAGGCAAGTGGTGTCCCCTAAACCTTTTGGCTTTCCAGGGGTATTTGTCCTGATGTATGAGAAAAAAAGACATAAAATTGTCTACTACTGTTAAAGGATAGACACCAAAAAATGAATGGGCAAATGAAAAGTAGATTTTAATTTGTGTAATCAAAAGAACAAACACATTTAATATAAGATTAAAAAACAAAAAGTAACAGCCCTGTCATTTAAAAAATGTTGGAATTTGTGGTCTAGGAAATGTGAAGAAGATTGATTTATTTTTGCATACAAAATGTATTTCCAGTCACAAAATTGCTTTGTTTTTTTAAGTTGTTGAAATAAATGATGTGGCAAAAGAAAAAACAAAATTTTTCCAGCATCAATATTTCCCAAATTTTTGATGCTGGCGGTAGTGATAATCTAACAATTTTTTTTATGTCCCCATATTTGAAGTTGCTGGATTAAAAATATTTATTTTCCCATGATCAAAGTGATTTTATTTGCAGTTGAAAACTTGAAACACCCTGTTTCTTTCATATTTCCCCGATTACGAGTGAATTATTCATAAATGGGTGAATTTTATAGTCACATTAATACTCTATTTGCAAAGACTACTGTCAAGAAACGAATACTTTATTCCAAAACATCAATGCTGCCACCTATCAATAATTTGTTAGACTCTGATGAATTTGAGTCGGACTTGGCCGCTGCCTGCCGCCTAGCCTACCTAGAGGTCATAACCTTTGGCTCAGAGTGTGAAGTTTAGAATCCAACACCTCTCTCTGCTGTTAACTCCCCTAAAAATGTCATACTCGTAGAGTAGTACGTAAGGTGGATAACATCTACTTTTTTGAGGATACTAAATGGGGATAAACCTCTGATATGGTAAGAATACTCGGGATGTATAAGAGGATGATCGATGCACAGGACTACAACAAATGAACGAATTCAAAGGTAAGGGTGTATAGATTTTTAGGCCGAAACCGTATGCCTGCCAGGCAGTGTGTGCTCGATGAACCGAGGCCGAGAGATAACCAAATGTACCGGCCGGGTGAGAAAGGCCTTGTCCTTCAGTTTTATTACGACTATATTCACATTCTTGTTATCTATGGAACAGATGTCATGATGCATTATTGTCAGTAAATCTTGTCTTCTGCATTAATGGAGTGAAAGGGGTGGGGTTCTCTTCTGGTCAATTGTCTTAAATAAAGAATCTGTAGAACCTGCATCATTATTGATTGGCTTCTCTATCTACTAATGGTGCTAGGATACTCTAACTAGCATAGCTAGCCCAGATTAGGCCCTAGCTCCTAGGAATAGGTTTCTGGACAAAACAGTAAAAAACCAAAACGACAATAAACCAAAACGGCAACAGAGCAAAATGGCATTGTCAACTACCAAAACGGTAAAGGAGCAAAAATCAATGGCAAGACTAAATCGTCACCGGGCACGGGCAGCAGTTTATAGTTTTCTGAATCGTGTTTTTTTTTTTACACATCCATGACGAATTATTTCTTTATTTTAAAGTCTTATTTATTATATTATTATTTTTTCTTTCCCGTTTTTTTACTTTCATGACATAAATTGTTTAGCCTCATATTATCTGTATTTTAAGGTTTTAATTATTTAAATGTTCCGTTGTTTTATATTGTACAATATATATTATATTGTGTTCCCACAAGGAGGAGTGCTCTGTGGTGACCAGAGACAAGACAAGACAACAAACATGGCTGCGCCCATCAGTTTAAAACTATGGCATGTTCGCTTACCTGTGTGCAATATTTCACGAAATAAAATTTTAAAAATAGACTAAATATGGTTACATTCAATAACTTTTGTTAATTTAGAAAAAGGCGTTTTAAGCATTGTTGATTCGGTAATATAATTATTAACTGTGTTGCCTACTGTTTATGGTCAACTGGTTTATTGAGGGTTTTGACTTATTGCCGTTTTGGTCTTGCTGTTTTGACTTTTTGCCATTTTGGTCCATTGCCGTTCTGGTCTAAAAGTGTTGCCGTTTTGTTTTTTTGCTGTTTTGACCTGTTCCAGGCTAGGCTAGGCCTAACTTCTTCATGTTTTTGCTTTTACTGTGAAAGTTGGTACAGCACACAACCACATCTCAGAGGATACTTAATTGATATTTGACAAACATATATTTTCATTCATAAAATTCATTGCTATAATGATGCAAAGATTTAGTTGTATCACATGCAAGCAGGTACAGGGTTATCACAGTCAGACCTGAGAATTAGAAGCAATGCCATTGGAAAGTGATATGTCGCTAATGCATAAACATCAAATTAAAGGAGATTAGCCTAGAAATCAAACATATAAAGCCTTATTAATTAGCTTAGCATTTCTATCTCTATTTCTAGTTAATTTGTTAATTATATAAATTGTTTTCTCAAATATCCATATCTTGATACAAATTCTAATTAAAATATTTAAATTTTATATACAGTATCTGCTAAAAAAAGATCAATACTGTATTTATTCAAGAATAAGCATGAAAAGGCATTTATTTTTTTACTTTAAATTATATGCCACACTCAAGAAAATAAAAAAAAGAATAAAATTGACCACCCAAAGCGCCTCAGAGGTTATTTTCAGGGGTATAGAAAACAAAAATTTTGCAGATAATTCCCTGGACCCCCTAGTGTAGTTTTGTCTCATTCAGGGCCCCCTTTTGGACATCACCATCACGATCATAAAACTTTTGACAGTAATTTTGTGATGTGCTCCACATTTACACTGAATAAATAAGTATCGGTTTTACAAACAAAAAAATGCCTCCTCAAAAGCCCCTGAATAATAAATGCCTATAGCTTTTTCAATTAAATGTGGTAGATTTGTGTTGCTTTATATTAAATACTATACTGTAAAATACCATCTATTAAACTCTAATTTTTTTGGGCTGTAAAGGGATGTAATCAATTATCATTTGAACTACTATTCATACTGGTCAGACAGGTTGAGGTCAAAGTAGGTAATTGCAATGAAGCAAGGACTACGTTTGCTAAATGACTGGTTTTAGGCTGTTCGAAGCAAACATTTGTTGTAACCTTTTGCATTACAATAGCGAATGACGAAACAAATTAAAAGTATACTGTAGAATTATCTGTTGAAAATGTTCTGATATCATTGTTCAATATCATAGGCACTGTAGTATTAATTATTAATCAAATAAACATTAATAAAATAAAAAATGATAAAATAAAATAATGTAATAAGCAGAATAAGATTTTTAGCAAATCATTTTACTGTACTTTGGGTAGGAGAGTACAGTATATTTGCAAATATATATTGACCCAATTGATTGATAATCACATGTTGTTTACTGAGTTCCAAACAAACATTGGATTGTATAAAGACATTCATGATATTGTCAATATCAAATATATATCGACAAAAAGGTTTATTGAAAAATCAATAAAATGCGAGTGTTATCCTCAATTATTACAGTTTAATTTTATAGATTTGCAGGTGACTACACCACTTGGTCCCACTGGATATATCCTATTATATAATGTGTGAACCTCTAATATCCTAAAACCTGGTGTGCAGGGAACAACAGACTTAAAATGATGATAATGATGATATGGTGATGAATTAGCTAGTGTACTGTAGTACAACTGACAGCAGGCCCGTAGGCAGGATTTTCGATGGGGAGGTGCGTTTTGTGAGCGAAGCGGACCTGGGGGGGTGAGGGGACCACCTAGGGCTCCCCACAGGGTGAGGGGGAAATCTCCAGAGGCTCTGACAAATTAGCATTTTGAGGGCCTTATAATGGATTTCTGAAACTCATAATTCGTAATATTCTATTTAAAATTTCATTCATTTGCGTATTGCTTGGGGACCTACAGCAGTGGCGGATCCAGGAAATCGAAATGGGGTGGGGTGGCATGGAGGAACATTCACATTCTTAGCACTCTCAGACCTAAATTTAATTTTAATTATTCTCCATTCCTTTATAATTTGGGGGGAGGGAGGAGGGCGCAAGGGGAATCCGCCACTGTGGAGTTGTAACTTTTCGTTCCTTTTACAGTGTTCATCTGTAGGCCTACAGATAACATGGATCAATCTGCAATCACTGGAGCTGATCATTATTAAAAATCAACGGTAAGAAGAGCGGGAAAATAAAGTGCAATGCATACTACTAAATAGCAGTTCGCGATAATTAGGAAAGATTTTAGTGAAACAATAGATGTTGAAATGGACTTTTTGAAATTTTGGCGGTTCAGAGGCTGAGAGGAGGTTTGTGGGAAAAGCTCACTACAAAGTAGCATTTTGAGGTTCTTATATAATGGATTTCTCAAACACATAATTCGTGAATGTTTTATTTAAATTTTTTGGGACTTGAAGAAGTAACGGTATATGTCATGTACGGTTTTAAAAAGTGGACCTTTTGGAATTTGGGGGAGGGGAGGTGCATCTGCACCCTCTGCACCACCCTGCCTATGGCCTGGACAGTAGCCTAAATATTTTGCCTTGGTAGTCTTTGCCCAAGGTACGTTTCATAGTAGTTGAAAAATGTCCAACAATTGTTATATTGTCTCTGAGAATAGTCATCTAAAGTTTGTGTAGTGAATATAAATTATTATTTAGCAACTAAAAAAATGTGAATTTAATATGACAAAAGCAGTAATTCTGACGACACTTGCAGAAACATTGGACAAACTGCACACTGTCCCTTGTATGAATTGTCATAGTTTCATCTCAAAGTTTCCAGTCAATCCTCAGAGTGTATTAAAACAGGTGTATTGAAAGACTCCACATACAGGTAGTACAGGACAGTATGCATCACTTTACCAGAAAAAGCAATAAAGTAATGTCAAAAGCATGTTTCAGTTATACTTTCTTTAAAATACTACTACTGTACCTGTTATGCACTTGTCAATTGTAGTCTCTCCCCCCTCCCCCCCATACACGGGCCATAGCGGGGCACTAGCCGGGACTGAGCCGGGGTTGTACACATAATTGTGTCCCCGTAGTGCCGGGACGTACCTAAAATTTACCCATAGATGTAACAGTCCTCGGAAGGGCCAGGAATTTTACACGTTAGAGTAGCCGCGGTTTCGGGTGTGTAGGCCTAGGGGGCCCAGTGCTGTCAAACCAGGTCTGGTCTTACCTGGCCTACACTAGGCATTCAGTCAGCAATTACTGTGTGTTTTGGTAATTAAAAAATTGCCTACCAGCCTACCATCATAGTTTCATGGTAAGGAGGGAGTGGGATAATAGGGAGGGAGGTTAGTACACGTCTAAAACAGACTCGCCAAATTTGTCAGACATTTATTTTGTTTATGGTCATCCTATTTTACTTGCTGTTCATGGTTCACTTATTTTTATTACTATACAGATAAAAATGAGAATATGTTCTTTTAAAAAGGATTAGCAGCAGTACAATAGTTATTTAAATAACTCTGATAATACCATGTGGGAGTTCATGTTCTGCTTTGACATTTTCAAACATCAATTGTATAGTGTTTTTTTTTTTTCATTTTGTCTGCCCACTCATTTCAGACATTAAACTACATTGTTATGTGGTACAATTCACCCTTGCTACTGTATATACTGTATCCATCAATGTACTTTGAAGCCTTATTGAAAGAAAATGTATACTTTTACAGGGATGCAGTTATGTTGGGTAGAGAACGTTTTCCACTCAGTCTAATGCTAATTTCATGGCCCTCCATCCACTTTTATTAAATCATCTTGGCCAGTCCTTAAAATCCACTCCTTATTTTTTTTAGTTTACCAATGTTGTCACCTACTTACCTTTGGAATGCCTACCACCCACATTTAGTTTTCTACAGCTACAATCCTGACTTTATAACAAATATTTAAAAAAAACAAAAAAACAAATGATGGTGGTCCTTCCAGATTTGGTAGTGAAAGTTGAATATTGGAATGTGAACTTGTGTTTAGTATTGCAGTAAGCACTAAATCACGTCACATGTTTTACCCTAATTACTTGCCATAAAACACAAATTAATATATCCGTTAATTTTAAGTGGTTTTTTTTTATGCATAAGACCTACACAAAATATTTGTATAGTAATACACTGTAATCCATCAACAAAAAGTTTATAATTTCACTAGATAATAACAAAAAATATAAAATTAATTTTTGTAATAAATTGTTTCATAGTTTGGCTGTTAATATTCTGCAAACATCTTTTGATGCTGTGATATTGCAGATGAGTTAAATATTCCGAATCATGATGAATGTGTCTTCAGTATAACATAAGATCATCAGAAGTTGATGACTCACAAAGTAAAATCCTAGGAGGATATTTATTTCTTGTGTGCCTCGGGGTTGCTGACGGTGTGTGTTAGCGCATATGTACGCGTGCTGACAGGTGCTGTGGGTTATATTCGAAAGAAAGTGATAGATTACCGCTAGAAAGTATCCACTAAGCTCACTCGGTACTCCCATACGGTTAACATGGGCCATTTTGTGACAGATTAAATGGCAAAAAAAAATCCAAGTACAATCGGGACCAATCTAAATCCTTCAACTTGTCCTGTATTGCTGAGGTATTTATCTTTCTTTTAATGAATAAAACTATGCCAGAAACAAAGAGGTTGACTACAACTAACTCGTAAACTTAAGAGCTAACGATCTGCACATTAAATGAGTGCGTGCTGTGTGCTGTGAGCACGCTAATTCATCATGGACTGACACAAATCAGTCTCATATTAATGGAAACAACATGGTCATTCTGGGTGTACAGAGTACAACAAGATAGTTAGAGTTGCAAAAATGGAAGCAAAATTGCTGCCTCAGAGAGCAGTACCTGTAGACAAAAGGGTCAGAGTTTAATACCAACTGGAAAGAACATGGTTATCCCAGGAGTTCAAATACAAAGACAAAAGGGTCGGAATTGCAAATTGAAACAACGTGGCTGTCCCCGGGAGTACAGTGTACAAAGAAAGTGGCAGAAATAATGAAAGTAATTGTCCTCCTGTGGATTTCATGCATAAATACATGTGCCTAAAAGTTTCCAGTTGATTGGTGGCAACAATATTAACAGAAATGTTATTTAATTGCTTTGTTCTTATACATACAGCACTGTACTTTAGTCAGTTTGTGTCAGTTTTTTTCTAATGTTTGACTTTAGAGGTACTGTACTGTAAGTGTAAGAAGTTGCAAAATTGTAAAAAATGGTATCGTAACATTAACAGGAATTGCATTGTGGTAGTTGAAAAATGAAATTGGAACACTAGTATTTGGCTCAGAATTCTTGCACAATACACAATATTGTTTGGTTTTGGGGAAAAAGGCATAAGCTTCAAGGATAAGGAGTTTGGCCTTACTGTGCAATGTGCAAAAATGGCCCTCACTTCATACGAGTTTCACATAATTATCCTTTTTACCAAAGCGTGGTAAATTTATGTACTGTAAATATAAGTTATAGAATAGAGTACAGTAGGGTATTGTTGCTGTATTTTAGTTATGCAGAGGATGAATTTATATATTTTATATAAGGAACATTCAAAATGCAATGTATGGTGTAAACTGTAAAGCCAAAAGTGAAATTTATAACCTTAAATAATGTCAGTACCATCGTACAGTACTAAATATCTCCAAGCCGGCTCACAATTGCTAACCATGATGGATACACAATTGCTAATGCAATTATTTCCGCCTAATGGCCTACACACTTCCACTTGGAAGAGATGCTTCCTCCTGGAGAGATCGTTTAGTTTGCTGACCTTTACATCCTCATTCCTTTGAGGATATTTCCATCAGTGTTTCAACCGGAAATTCTTAACGAAACCTGCCAGTAGTTTTGGTAATTTTTAGGAACTGATTCCTTTTCTAGGTACTACCTTAATACCTAACAATCCTTTACATCCCTTTTAATAGCAACTCATCTTATAATGGAATGGAAACGTCTTCCCTAGTATCCCCCTTTCCGGCTGGATCTCATTTCCCTTTTTCTTGCTGAACTTCATAGCAGATAACCTTTTCCCTTTTTGATGCCCTTTCCCAACAACACATTTATTGGATCTCCAGTAATACATTTTATATTTGATAGGAGAGACCAAGGATAACCCACTAAAAGTCCGAAGACTTGTTTCCAGTTGGGGTCCTTCTGGTGTTGAAATGAGCAGTACATAAGGAGACAAACCCCTACTCTTTTCCGAAGAGTATACTACGTTAACTTGCAGACTAGCCATATGGATCAACAGCTTAAACATTTCATGCGAAGGAAAGAGTGCTATTGTAACTTTCATCTCTCCAGTTGAAACACAAGGAGAGCCGCGGATATAATTGAACCGAGAGTTAACGGATCTCCATGGTTCAGCACACTTACAGCAACCTACTGTATTTTCCTTCACCTGGATTTTTTCCATCACCTGGAGATCTTCACTAAACAGTTACAAATTCCCTGGATTCCTTTTATCAGTTAACTTTTCTTCCTTCCAGATCCCCTTCCTAAAATCTCTCAGTATCCAGCTCAACTGCATCTTCTCCAATAACCTAATTCTTGTTTGATTCCTATTTTTAGTAACCTATTTTCCTTGTGGCATTTTTCCCTGTACAGTTTTAACTTTTTCATAATTGACTGGTAGATAACATCCTGAAGTGTTTGTAATCAGATAATTATAGGAATTCTCATTGGAAATAGTCCAAGAAATTTGTTAGTGTGCAATCCAATAGGAAAACACTTGAAGCATTTTGAAACTTCAAGAGACTTGATTACAACATTGGTATGTATGTACAATGGGTGGTATAGACCGGAAAGTCACAAGATGCTGATGCCTGATGTTTGTTACTGGTATCCTCGTGACATTTTTAGTCGTATGATCTTTGTATGGGCAGAATATAGTTTTTTATTTTCTCTATTTTTATGTTTTTCCAAATCTTAATTTTAACAGTTTCTACCTTTACAAATGTTTTTGAAAAATTTCTGGGGAACTAGAAAATATTTTTGAAAAACAAAACTGTGCTAAGACTAAGGACTGGGAAACAAAGAGTTTGAAATCCTATGAAAATCATATTCAAACTGTAGAGGGCAGTAATGGTGTTTCTATTGAGAATTTGGTATTGCTAAAATCCTAAATTTAATCATTAAGAGCCCAAGCACACCTTTTTAAATCGACCTATGGCCACCTTAACAACGGGCAACTCAAAATGACGGTTCTGTTTGCGTTTGGTACATTAGGTCGCATTGCGAACGTTCACACATCCTCCTTTGCATCGGGTTTGGCGGGAAATGTTATGGCATTGCTGGACTTTAAAGTCAGACTAAATTGAGGTCGGCTGTAGGCCGGCTTAAAATTTTTGATTGTTTACAGTTGAAAAAAGTTGTCCCTGAGGCGGCCCTCAGCTGACATAACGATTAAGTGTTATTGGGCTCTAAAGGCGCCAATACTGTGCCTTCACTTTTATGGTAATTTCGTACTCAGTTGTTCTCTGCTTTCCTTCTATTTTCCTTCTTCTTTCTCCCTCCTTCCTCCTTCGTCTCTTTTAACTCCCTTCTTTCCTCCCCAATCTTTCATTTCCTTTCTCTTCCTCCCATCCTCTGTCCTCCATCCTTAATCTTCTATCTTCCCTCCTTCCTTTTCCTGCCTCATTCCCTCCTTCCCTCCCTTCTTCCTCCCATACTAGCTATCAATACTGATCTATTTGGGAAGTATGTTTTACCATGATTGAAAAATGCCATGAGGTTTAGTGAAAGGAAGAACCTATGAGCCAACATGTAGCAAATTTATTCATCGTTGAATTCTGGTATTGAGTATTGTCTGTATTGGTTGATGGAACGAGCTGTCAAACGGCGTCCTTGAACAGATCTTTAGATATTGAAACAGATTAAATTGTATTAAATATTATAAAACTGTCGCCTCCACATTTCTTATTACCATGGTTGTGTATTTCTCCTATGGTACATGCATTCTGGTATTGAGTGGCATGCCTGCGTAGTTGTGGGAGGCGTTTGAATTATAGAATATACTGTATCATTCAGCAGGGGATGTTAATGGAATAGAAGTTCACACATTCAAGTGACAAATTTTACTTATTTTTTTCATAACTCATGTTTTTGTGTGTAGGTTCGTTAATTGCATAACTTTAATACACTCCAGGGTGGTAGGTGGTTACATATTGTACTTTCATGATTAAATCCAATGAACAGGAAACTGAAGCGCCACAAGCACCGCATCGTGCTGTGAATACTGCCGCTTATTAATAAAAAATATTATGAAATGATTATTATAGCCACGAGGGCTTTAAGCCATTCTTCCTGTTAGATCTTGCTCTTGCTTAGTATGATTAAGCTCTGTGATCAGTGGTGAATTGTAATGATGTAATCTGTAAAAATCTGTTATTAATTATAAAAGTCATAAACATAGAATACTGCAGAGATTCCAAATTTGATGAATCTGCGAGCGTGAAACTGTAATATGTTTTTGAAACCTTTTCAACTGAATGCTTGGCTTGGAAGTACATTCTTCACTTCTTTAGGTGCAGGAGTATAAGTATCTTTACAAATGGAAATAATCTTATATTTTCCTTGACAATAATACAGTAGATTTCAGAACGTCCACAGACCTATTATCGTAACATTACTGTAGCTGTGCATGTGGCAGTGTGTATGTGTTATTTGATCTTATTTGACAATAAAGCAACGACATATCTGATGCCACTGTTCGATCAAAGGAATTAGGTTTAGACAAACTACTGTAGAGGAAATGGTACAGGTTTAATGAGAGACCTCAATAATAGGCCTACTCTACACATTTTTTTTTTAGTTGGCATTTAATTTATGCTTGAGGTTTTGGTACTTGTGTGTGAGAACTTGAAAGAGACCTCATGCCCAAAACGGGAGACTTGGTAGGTCTGTGTTAATTCTTTCTAATACTGTACATTTCAAAATCAATGCCATTGTTCAAAGGGAAAGAAAACTTTGAACTTGGTTTGTTGATTCTAAGTGGTATGAAATATAATGCAATCTATTGATCTGCATACTTTACATATTTTATCTCTTATTTATGGGAAATGGAGGATCTATCTGTTAATATTTATCATTTGACCTAAATATCAACAGACCAAAGTCTTCTTGAGACAGATTTTAAATGTGTTTTTTGTCAATAATGAGGCTTGAGGCATTTTCATATTGTAGGAATAGAAATCCCTAGGGTTGGCCTTTCTTTCCCTGCTCTATTTTTCTTGACAGCAGGAGGCCTGTATCATGCCAAATCTTTTCAAGAAAGTTGAATTGTCATGTCAAAATTATCTGTGTTTTGTCATCAGCTGATTGAGACTTCAAAAACAAACTGTAGTCTGTCTCTGAAAAGAGTATAATTTATGGTGTAGATTTCAATTTCTCATTCTGTTATCATTATCTTCGTAATTAACTCAACCACACCTTCAATCATTATTGTCATTGATGTTGATGTTATTCTCAACATTCCTCTCTACTTCATATACACTTTTTTTTTTATAAGAACCAGTAAAATTTTGCCCAGGTTCAGTGTTCTTATTTTTTGGCCGATTTCAGGCTCAAAATGTTCTTAATTTGTTCTTATTTTACACACTTTTCAAACATAGAAGATTATTATTGTACAGCAAAAATGGGCCCTGAAAAAATGCCCTGGAAAAATTGCCCCAGAAAAAAGGCTTGGTAAAATGGCCCCAAATGACAGTACACCTGATTATAGTAGGGGGGGGGGGGGTATTACATAGTCACACCTACATTACTGCACATAAGGTACAGACATAAATTTTTGGTTTTTCAAAAAACTTATTTTACCATTTTACCTCAGCCTCAATTTGTTCTTATTTTGTTCTTAATTTTTGAGCAATTTCAGCCTCAGTGTTCTTAAAAAAAATGTGGACTTATAAAAAAAAATGTACTCATATTCATTATACTTTGACATCATCATCATTTGCCATCATAAACATCATCTTCATTATATTTTATTTATCATCATTGTCATCATTCATCATCGTAGTCAATCTTCATCATCTTCATCAAAATCAATCATCTTCATTATACTTTACAGTACTTATCATCATCATTCATGAACGTTATTAACATTATCATCATCATCATATCATCATTATCATGAAATAATGTGAATCTCAATTATGTTCATACTTCACTGTGTGGTGTCCTACATTTGAAGAGCTCTGGAAATATAGCATTTCAAGATTAAATGCAAAATAAAAACAGAACACTTGATACTGTGCAGTTACTGTAATTGATTTCACTGTTCATTTTGCAATGCATACTGTAGCTGTTTACATCCATATGGTGCTTAAAAGTGTGTGGGTGTCGCTTAAGTAATAAAGTATCCTTCTATGTCATTTATCATTGTTTTCAATTATAATTAATTCTTTTTTTTAAACGTATGTGTTTCAGTTTGCTGTAAATAGTGAGTTAATGGCCTACAGTAATTTTCTCGACTAGACTGACTTTTATATTTGTTACTTTAAATAAATTACAGTCAATTATTGTTGGGGGTTTGCTTTTAAATCTGAATGGGATATAATTTGATGTTCCAATGTGTGGTCATGTTTGCTTAACAAGCTGGTTAAAATAATTTGATGTTTGTTTACTAGTGGTAGAGAGCTCCAGTTGAAAACTAATTGGCGAAATATGGCATTGCAAGAGATTGGCATAAGTAATGTAAAAACAGAAACTGCTCTCGTTGCCTGCGGCAATTTAAACGTTCATCATATTGGTAGGATGTTTTCAATTAAGGCAATATTGATTTCTACTCTGCATAAGAATATTCCAAGTTGATCCCACACTGTATACTGTTGTACTTGGTCCTATTAATGACATGTTTGAGAATGAAAGGAAAGGAAGGGGAAAGTAACTGGCAACTGTGTACAGTACAAATTAGAATAATGGCGCTTCAGTCGATACATGTTAATACTTTTATACACTATTTGTAGTTGTAACATTGTGTTATGTTTTTCTAGTGGAGTACTTGGAAATCAGATTGACTATGCAAATATTAATTAATATTTGATTAATTTTAGTTAATTTACAATCTGTCAGTGTCATTAAATAGTTCATATTAGGGTGAAACGCAGTAGTCCAACAGCATGTTTTTATCACTGAAGTTGAATTTCACAGTTGGTCTTGTATTGTAAATATGTAGCTATAAAAATCAAAATTTATATGGCTCATGTCATGATCCTAGCCATGTGACACACCCAGTCGAAGTCAAGTGATTATTTTATAGCTTTATTGGTAGATCATATTATTGGGTGACTTTTGAACTATCATTACGGTATATATGACTGACAATCAGTTTGTAACTTAATCTGCTTATCCTATTTTAAATGGAGACAAGCTGTACCCATTTACGATTTGATTCATTTACGTGCCATATTTCTGTCAAACAACATTGCGACATATAACATACTTTACGGTGGCGCCTTCTTTATATAAATATTAAACCATTCCTCCTGAAAGGTTACCCTATGTCTGCCCATAAGGTGTGCAGACAGGACAGATGAACTGAGCTAGAAAACAAAGTCATCGGCTGTGAACCTAAATTCTCACACATTAGAATCAATAATTATAGTATGTCACATGCCCTAAAAAATTTCTCATGGTAGCGGTCTGTGCGGTTGTGAATGTGAAGTAGTTGATTTTTTTTTAACATAGAGGGTAATACTGTAGTAGTTGCTATTATTGTTATTATTTTGTCTCACTTCAAGAATAATTGACAAGATATGATTATATTGGTTCACATTGGATTTTCTTTGGTAGGTTTGGTTCTTTATACCTGGTCACTTTACCCAAATGCGAACATTGACATGACTCGGTTAAATCTTCTTGAGTGCATGCTACTACACTGCATTGCTAAAAGTTTCACAGAATGTATTCACAATTAGACTGACCATACATGCAAAAAAAGGTCTCTCTGTCATTCAGCCACAGGCTCAGTTTAAACCTACTCTGTATTTATTATCCAAGTGCGAATAACAGTGTGATTTGAACAAGGTAAGGTTACCCCTTGTATCGGTCGAAATGGATCCAATGCACACATGGCTTTGGATATTGGTTTCCTTTACAGAAGATGTTAAACTGGATGCTTGTTGATCTTTTGCACAATTTTTTGTCAGCATTTCGCAATTTTACTGCACCGTACATGGTAGTACAGTGTATTGGTATGACTTGCAGTACTCACAGCTTTCCTAAAAATATCTAAACATTCCTCAAAACCACAGAGGTCATAGTAATTGACCTGTTACATGGAGGTGTGTCTTCATTTTCAAGTTCACACAGGTAAAACAGCAAGTAGTTGCCTTAAGCATGAGCAGTAGACCGTGTTCTGTCTCACAGAAACATGGCAAGAAATGTGTTCTCAAAACCACAACGAAGGAAGAAATTGAATTCTAAACAAATGACAACTGTTAAATGTCTGAATTTGGTAAGGTAATTTTGATTATGTTATTAGGCCTACTGATTCTACTTAATAAATTAAGTGTTGAGTGATAGTAAGTATGTAAAGTATTTGTGAACATGTAAGAATGTGTGCAGTATATAACATAGGGGACCATATGTTAGGAGTGCTTCATGAATAATGAATGTAAATAATTATGGTTTGTGTCTAGCCAGTATTGTGATATAAGTTTTATTATGAGGCCCATGTTATTATAATATTTATATGTATGTTGCAACGAGTCTTGGGGTGTGTTTCTACTGAAAAAAGGTTTTAAAGGGTCTTCTTATCATTGGTAGGTCCATTAGCTTACCAAGATAATGTAAAGAACTAAAAGCATATCATGACAAATTGTCTTCAAATTTATTCCGTCCAAACAAAAATTATTTAATGGGTTCTATTTCTACTTCCACAAGAAGACATTCTTTGGAAGAACCGTTTCTAGAAACCATTTTCATCAGCCAGTAGAAATCATCCTTATACTTCTAAACATCTTTTTGGTATGAGATAAATTTGAAATTTGTAAATGTACATGGGTATATTAAATAAGAACATTATGGGTTTTAATTGTACTAGATAGTAGTAAATTTCCTTATGATCATGCCTAAAAATACTAGTTATATTTTAGATCAATTACCAAAAATGTAAATATTGTATACATAGAATTGTTATCATTTATTATTATTTTATATGGGCTCTATATAAATGTAATTTTATTTTCAAGTTTAAGTTCATTTTATTCACTAAGTAAATGGTTTTGACAAACTATTAAAGTATAGTCTAGTACCGAGATAACCTGACAGTTTCGATGTTCGTTTAACAGATTACCTGTACTTACTTAAAGCCAAATGATTAGAAGAGAGGAGGATGAATCAGAGGAGATGATGATATGGTTGCCTAATAAAATGTTATACAGTATTTATTTATTTGTTTGTTTGTTTTTATTTATTTGTTTTTATTTATCTATTTATTCATTCATATTCATACATTCTGTTTTTATAGCGATAACACTTGCAGTGATGCACTGTTCTTACTAGTGGATCACATGAACGGAAAAAAGTACCAAAATACAAAAAGTAATTAGTTTAGTAGAAAATACATGATAAATACAAAAAATAAATTAAAATTATACAATAATTACTGATAATAGATTTACTCTCATGAAACAAGAACATTCAGTGAGAATTCCATCTAATCTTTATATGAAAATATTCTAAATCATTTATTAATTTGTTATTTAACCAGGAAAGAGCAAAATAATACAGTTACTGTATAGGTTAGTAGACTGAAAACATGAATGATGTTTTCCTACTTTTTTTATTTCATTCATGATAAAAGGGTAACTGAAACCTGAAGCTTAAACATAGAAAAGCCAGTCTGCGTTTCCTGGTTAGACAAGAGAAAAACTATTAACCTAATTTTTTATATATTGTACCACTAGATAAATTAATTGAGAATACTGTATTATTAATTTGTAATATTAATGTCAAAGTGCTAACCTGAAATGCTTAATTGTTTGTACTACAGTATTAACCTTTGATCTTGAGCCATTACAAATTTCGAAAATAGAGTTATGTCTAGTATATTATTTGATTTAGATACCATTACTCTGCATAATGTCTTGTCATTACCATTTAAAATTACCTTTGCCTAAACATTGAAACTGCAAAATTAAAAGGGTTATGATTATGTCACCTCTAGATGGCCAGATGGCACTGTTAAACTTAAACTTTAATTTACTTTTTTTTCTAAATTTTTAATATAATTTTAAATCCTCCCCCCCCCCCTTCTTTGAATTCGCCATTGTTTATAGGAAGGGAGTGGGGAGTTCAGACTTCAGAGCGACACTACTCTCCTTCCTTTACTGTACAAAGATGAGGAAAATACAAAAATACATTATCAGTGGCATGTATGCAGAGGTGTGATCAAAACCTGATTGGGAAGTGCTCTGATGCTCTGAGCAAAATATAAGGTGTGCTTTGTTTTACATTTAATTGTAAATTATGCGCAATATAATGGAACGTGTGTCTCGACATTGCCCACTACTAACAGGTTGCCTGTACACATGACTTCAAATTGATGATGATAGGCAAATAGGGTTTAGAACGTGATTAGTTATGAAATTACTAATCATTCATTAGAATGCATATTGAATGAAAAAAAGCTAAGATTAAGTATTGGTCATCTAATGGAATGTGCCTTTGACTATGGAATGTAATCAGAAACGTGGAAAATAATTTTTAAAAAATTTTTATCTTTGATTTTGAAATACCGGTAGTGACGGTGTTTCCCATTTTTATTGTATAACACAAAAGAAATGCTTGAATACATTATTCTTGTTGCATTGTTATGGGGTGAATAACCGACAACCGAAGGCCACTTGTCATTTGTAAATATTCAATGCGACAGTAATGTCAATGCTCAATTGACCTTGGAATGCTACTCACAAATGTGGATGTCAAGTTTTTTTATATTATCAGTATTTTGCAAAGATTTTTTTTTTTATTGAACATAAAAACTGTATGAATACAAAATTTACTGTGGGAAGGTTACACATTATTGAAGGACACTGACAGCTAATTATCATATACATTTAAATTTAACTATGATTTTTTTTTTTTTTTTTATAGCTACAGTAAATTGATTAAAATTTTTATCAGTTATTGTATCCCGGGAGTGGAGCCAGGATTTGCCCGACAGGGGCCGGGGTCCCCGACGAGGAAAAAATTGGCGTGGTCAGCGTAGCTCAAAATGTTTCTGAAGTAGTCCAAGCCCCGGAAAATATTGACAATTTTGGGGTTTCAAAGGCTTATTTAATCAATTTTATAGATAAATAGTCTACTAATTATGTAGAAATACAAATTGTTGTGTATGAATATTCATTTCCAACGTTTTATTAATTGGACAAACAGAGTAAACTTGAACCTAATTTCTGACAAATGTAAGCCTGAGTCAGTCCTGTGTAGAAACCACCTGCTATGTTGGGACACAAAATATGGTGTTTAGTTGCAATACTGTATAGTGGTATAAGCACACTACTATATTGAAGCTCAAATTTGTACATAAGTAAGAAATTATTGATTTTAAAAGATTACTAGGTGTTTAATGACACATGATATAAACCTTGAACTTTTTAAAACAGCAGCTGAAAATGTACCAATTTGTGATAGTAATATAAACAACAATTAGAGGGGGTTCAATAAACTTCTGCTCCAGGCAGACCACATCAGATGTCTATCAAAATGTGAACATTTATTGGATAGTGTGACGTAAATGCATAAACATTAATTATATTAATTTTATTTAACAAAAATGTCAAAATATACTTTATAGTTTAATTATTTTTGTATCAAAAGCTCTTTTGCTAATGAAACTCCTTATTGTTCCAGACCTAGCCCTGGCCAGCTGCCTAATAAAAAATGACTTGAGATCAAGTTTACTGTGCCTTAGTACAATATACTGGTAGATTGATCTTTAAACTTTCGAATAAAAAGACTGGGCCCAAATATTTAGTTTACACACCTCAATTTATCGTAAACACAATTCTGAGTGCTAAATTTACATTTCATTTGCATCCAAATGGCTAGGATTAGAAATATTTTTTTTTTTTTTAAACCTGCCTCATAAAATGCTGAATGTTTGTAGAGTTGAAGCATTGAAGGCAAGCATTTACAGGTGTAAAGATTCCTACAAACAATAATGTACAAATTCTGAATGATATGAAAATCATCCTGTTCATGGGTACTGTAACTATTTCAAATGCTCGTTTACAATGAAAATTGAAGAAAATCCTTTTGACGTTCATCTAAATATCAAAGGTGGCCAAAGTAGGGGATGATCTTAACAACGGGAAGTGTAGTGCCATTTATCATCCCGTAGTAGATGGAATTGATGCTGTTTCCTCCAATTAACGAGTTGTGGTCAACCGCATCGAGGAAGTGACAGATTACCGTTTTCAACAAGAGATCAGCTGCGGTCCACTGTGAGATGGACATTGTGCAATTAACTGCAACACTTGTTATAAACAAAACGTGAATGTACCATAATTCTTTTTGGTACTTTAGTCGTAATATTTGAAAATAATTAATGTCATTCTGAAATTCTTATAAATCTATTTTTTAAATCAAGATTTATGTTTGAAATTAAAGTGAGACTTTTTTATCGTTGTTTAGCAACCCGTAACATCTAAACATGCACAGCTCCTTGCATTTCTACTTCGGTTTAGTGATATTGGCGCTTTTTTTTTTTTTTTGATATAATAATGAGGGCAATAAATAATAAACAAACAAACAAATTATTTGTAAATAATGTCAATGTTTCAAAATAATTAAAAGCCTAACATTATAGGAACGGTTTGGAGCTTAAAAATAGGTGCGGCTTATACACAGGTGACAAAAAAATTGTGATATTTCGCGTCCTAATTAGGGAGGGGGGCTTATACACAGGTGCGGCTTATATACCGGAATATATATTTATTTTTTTTCTTTATTTTTATTTTCTCCTCTGTCTTGAAGTTTTTGGCAAAACTATTTGCTAAATAAGAAAACAAACATTTTTCCGCCCTCCTCTGACGGTTTTCTAAGGTTGAGGTTTTAATCCCTTGCTGTGCACTTCTTCCCATGTTGTCGAGGCACTTTATTTGTGTTGCTTCTCTCTACCCAGGAGTATAAATGGGTAACTGTTGGGGTTGCCTGCTACTGCTCCAATAGGGCAGCAACACTAAAGCATGTGAACCCAGTGACCAGGGAAAACAGAGCACTTTGTAACTTAAAGGAAAGGACAGTATAAATGCTAAAAAATAAATAACATTATTACTGTATATTTAATAGGCTACATCTAATTACATTTTGGTAGAATAATATGACAGCACTTATGATAAGGCTTACAGAAGGAAAACATAAAAGAAATAATCACAAGTATGATTGAATACATGCCTGATGAATAAACACCAAAATGAATTTACATAAATATTAATAGCATCATTAGCTTATGTGAGTTATCATCTTTCTGGCCTCATCATAATGTTCTTCGTGGTCGTATTGATGTGTTTATGTTTGCATAGGGCTACGCTCCATTGAGCACTGTCAGAAAATGCAATTTGTCCTGAGTGTACACTTCCGATCCAATTCTCTAGAGATCGGCATTCTTGGCTTACTCTGTTAATCAATATGTAACTGCAAACACTGCCCGCCAAACAATTTTTACCAATAGGTATTTTGCTAAACAAATAGAGGGAATAATATGTAGGCAGAGACCATTTTCAAATTGGTAGATTTTCTCAGACTGCGTAGGAGTTGTATTATTTGTCTTCTTGCCATTAAATAATATTAGTAATTTAAGTGCCTGTCTCTTATACACATCTGCCTGTACACATGACTTCAAATTGATGATGATAGGCAAATAGGGTTTAGAACGTGATTAGTTATGAAATTACTAATCATTCATTAGAATGCATATTGAATGAAAAAAAGCTAAGATTACCGCAAGATGATTCAGTCTATTCCTTAACACATGTACATCATATAAAATCTATAACCAAAATTTACTGGTGATCAGTATTTTATTTTTTAAAGGAGTAATTCAGTGATTATTGAATTTTTGAGGGTTTTTTTTCCAGGTTTAACCACAGACTATACATCATCTATTATAAGTTTAAATAAAGATGTCAATTCACAAGTACATGCAGATTTGAACAGATGTTGTCTGTCTGACAGATTTCAGTTTACAATGGCTTAAAATAAAACATTACCATCTTTATATCTCCTTATTTGGGAATATATCTATAATAAGGAACCGAAAATTTCCAGGAGCTACAGTATAGGCATAGCACTGATATCATCAAGACATGATGGTATTTTATTCAGCATACATAAAGCGGATTAAATTTAATGGCGTTCTGCACACTTACATTTACTTTGACGGAATGATGACGGCTAAACTTGCCTGTTTTATCAGCGCCCCCGTTCTCTCAAAGATAACACGCTTTTGGGAGCACATTAGAGTATCTGATATGAGAAATTGTATTTTGCATAAATCAAAGAACAATGCTCAAATGTTTTTGTAACTACTGTTTAGCGGTAAAGTGTTGATGTCATTGTTGTACCGGTAAATTTGTCATCATTTATAGTATATTTCTGAATTTTCTTAGATAAAGGCTGATTTAATAGTGTTCTTTATCTAGTACATTATTTACATTTATTCAGATATTGATGTGCTAAAAATGTTTGTCAACTGTTGACACTGTCAGCCATTGCTGGGAAGATGTTTTGTGTGTAGATGATTAATATATTAAAGAATTACCATTTTGTATTTTTAAAATTCTAAAAAAGAAGGAAATTAATTGAATGGAAGGGAAACAATTGACTGGAAAATAATAAATACTGTCCGGATTAAGAAACATGGTACGTTAACCAATTCCATCATGTCATTTGATATTCCCAAACTCCTAATTCTCTCAAAACATCTATAATTAGCCGAGTACTACTTGTGAGGTCGTGCAGCGAGGTCAAGTTCATAGGATTCGGAAACAAATTTGCTTTCCTGCATTTGATTGATACATATCATTGAATGTTTCCTGTACAGAATCGTCTGCAGGTCCCTGGCAAACTTTCATCGCAGACAAGCTGTGTACTCTCCAGATTTATAACGAGCTGAATTGGAATGAAATCTAATTTTTTGTAAGATGATATATCCGGTGAAGTATTGCAATAGAAATTTGCGTAATTGTCGTGATCTTAGTTCAAGATCTTTAAGAATTTTTTTTTCTCCTGCTTGGAGGTCGCTTCGATGATTGTACATTTATGGGATGTTCATTGTTGTGCGTGGTTGCGGTAAAACATTTCTTTAATTAATGTCATTTGCTGATGGCCACTATGCGAAGGAATTCAGGAACGACAAGCTATGTACTATAAGAACGATGTTTTGAAAGCACTGTTTATTCAATTAGTCTGCATATCGGTGTCTAATTTATTAATGGTTGATATTTCTTGAGGATGTGGATGATCAAACTTTAAAGTTTATTCATTTAGTGTAGCTTGTTTCTTCTAAAGTCTTTAATTGGCTGAGAATTATTTCCAGAGGATTATGGGAAATCTTGTAAAGTGATCATTTGATTTTTTTAATCTGGTAATGATAATAGAACATTGTATAAGAGGATTTATTATTGTTCTCAATCGTTGCTGATTTGTTTGTGCTTGTCTTTTAAGCAGAGCTTGTCAGATTATTGGAACTATGTTTTTGAAGCACAACAGCCTAAAATCCATCAAAAATCCATCCATCACATTGCAAAACTATCAATCATTCAGATGGTGAATACTGGTACTTATACATAATTATGCACTTTGGAACAAAATAGGTTAAATAAAAGGTTGAAGGTCATTACATTTTTTGCCGAAATTCTTGTTTATTGTCAAAACATAAATTTTTTAATGAAATTTTCAAATTGTGACTACCATTTGTCTAGGTGTAATATTAGTAAACAGTAAAATATGGACTTGGAATAGTATATTTGTTAAATGGGTGAATATTTGGTTTTTGTTGGTTTTTGTTTTAAAACAGGGTAATTATAATTCTGTGAGATTCCTATGAAAATATGTTCCCAGTCCTAGTTTCATTGAAAAGAAAATTGTACAAAATATTGTTTTTGTTCTTGTTTTTATTTATTAATTTTTTTTTTCCTATTATGGATTCCTTAAATCTAGTCCAAAAATATAATATAACAATCTAAATTTCTATTTATTCTCAGTGCAGTTACTATAACAACTTTAATAAAATGATATTACATGGATTTACATGCTATATACTTTGAAAGAGTATTACTCAAAATCATCCTTGTTTAAATTTATGATGGGATTTCCTGACTTTTTGTAATGACACCACATGACTATCTTGTCACATATCCTGTAGGAGAGGGGAGGGATGTACACAATTAGTGAAAGAGGAAGTTGTATGCTGATCAATTGCAGGTATTGTTGTCTAGTAACTGTACGAATGTTGAAATATGGGAATTTCCCACAACAGTGTATTCGTAATCTAGTCTCACATTATGTGTACTCTGCTTATGTGTGCAGTTGTTTGTCTCAATCAGTAATGTGTTCGAAATAGATTGCATAATCCCACGTTTTCCCCCTGTTTATAAGAGAAAATGTTGTTATATATAAAATACTACTCTTTAAAATTCATTCATTTTGGCAGAGAACACTGAACAAACTTTTACTGAAACATATATTGGCATTCTCATAAAGATACAACATGGTATGTAATTCAGTGAATTTAATTTAGAAGAGATAATCTTTGAATCATCAACTTAAAAACAAATACAACATAGGCCATTAGTTAATCCTTTACTGATATTTAATGTGTTACGTTGTTATGATAAATATTATTTAAGCATATTTGCTATATATTTTTTGTTTTTGGTTTATAATATTTTTCCACAATACAGTGAATCATATATTTATATTTATTTTTAGTTTTATGGAATTTAGTTTTATATTTTATATTGCTAAATCATGAATCCAGATTTTTCTTAATGGCCAGGAACCATTGTATTCCTGGAAGAAGAGAGGTAAACATCCATTGTATCAATAATCATTAATATGCCTTATCATAGATAATTATGAATAATTAATTATATTCATATCCTACCAGGTACACATTTATTCTATGTGAACTGATGCAAATAAATATTTATAAATAATCATTAATTAATATTCATGATAATCATCACATTATTCAAATCACATTCAGAATCAATGTGATCAGAATCAATCTCAAACTTACACTCATTTTAGTTGAAAGGACGATGACATACTATTCTGCCATGTGCTTCCATTATTGCGTAAAATGCTAGATTTATATATAAATTATACTTTAATTATATATTTACAACTGTGCCGAAAGCCTTTCATTAATGTTGTACTAAGAGCTACCAATATATAACGTCAATTAACCGAACTTCAGCGTAATTGTTCGGTTCCATTAACTAACCTTCTGAGTGTTGTTACATAAAAATTAGTGCTACTGTACAGGCAGTTTATTTTATAGCGTACATTAAAGCACCACTACATTATACCAACTTGGTAGTAAGTTGTTCACCTTCGAATTTTGGAGTCCTGCGCAGGGTTGTAGTCTGTAGAAACCTAATGGGTGGTAATAGACATTTTAAAGGTGGGTGGATGATAACATTGATAAACTCTAAATAATTAGAGTGGGTTTTAAGGATGGAAAATTGGGGTAATATGGATGGGTGAAGAGCCATGAAATTAGCTTTAGAATTGGTGGAAAACTCAAGGGTGAGCTGGGTGACCCTGCCCACTCTGCCTGCCATACATCCCTGCTGTGTTAAAAATTGATTAACACTCAGTGCTACGGTACAGTACTTCTTATTAAACCATTTTTCTGTGAGCTTGCTTTAATAGTTCCTACTCTCCTATTGCTCTTCTTACAATTCACCTTAAAATTACTTCAATAACCTACCCTAACTTCTGCTAACAGGGTACCTTTATTCAACTGAGTTTCAGTACTGTTTGTTTTCTTTTATTTACTCGAGATATCGTCCATAGAGGGCCTGTTCTAGTCATCTCAAAGTATATATCAACATTTTTCTTAAATGAGTGTACTTAACATAGAATTAATTTTACTCAAAATAATGAGATATTTCTTAAATGAGTGTACTATGTAACATAGAATTAATTTTATTCAAAATAATGAGATAGAGTTCATATGAACTATAATGTCACACTACTTTTATCACTGTGTGGTAGATCTTAGCTGCAGCTGAAATTTAATATAAAGCCAACGTCATTGTATAGAGATAAATTTTGCTAATTTATATTACAGTATACTAATAGCTCATCATGCTGTATTTTCTAGTATTAGATAATTAGCATTACAAATGCAAGGTTTGGGGGTCACTGGGGCTGTGTTGTCTGTTGGGGTTTTGTTTGCGTTGCTTCATTCTCAAAAGAAGAGAATTTCATGAATACACACCAGTTAGTAATTACCAGTCTGACGACGGAAGCTCGAATTTCCAACTCCATTCAATAAAATAATCACTGAAATATTAATATGAGCGTGTTTGGCTTATTTTCCCATTTTTGGTATAAGTGCTAGAAGATAATACAAAGTAAACATTGTCTTTATAACTGATGATAATAATGATAATGATTACGATAAATATAAATTTTTAATGTGGGAAATGTGTGCATCTTCAGAGCATGATTTTGATAAGCTGTGATTTCCATAATAATAGCATTATTAAAAATTTATACCTTATATATGGTAACTTTTTTCTTGTTTCCATAGCTGTCAATTAAAAAGAATATTTTATTTGATAGATGGTTGTTGCTATCAACTACTTAAACTTACTACAATCACTTCTTGATTCCAGCGTTTATTATCATAGAAAATATATTGTACGACTTGCTGTCTTGGATTATTAAAATATTATTGATTGCCTCTGCTGTTTATTGAGGGATAGCTCTAAGTGATTAATGAGCTGTGATATTAATTATGTAAGTCTGGATATAATTCTTAGAAATGTACAGTAGCTATCTATCTATCTATTATAAATCAGAAATATTTAATAGCAAATTCTTGATAACATACATTTTCTTATTTTTCAAAATTGATGGGTGTTACTGTATGATTGGCATCAAAATTTTTAAAAAATATCACCAGGACAACAATCATATTTGGTGATTTCCTTTAGTCTAGTCCAACAATGAGGGCACTGTAAGAGAAATGATTGAGGGCGCTATGTAGAGAGCTGTGTTGAAGGCTACAACCCAGGAATTAAAAGCACTGTATATTTAATGTGAATGAAGTCACAAAGGTATTATTGCACAGACTAGAAATTGCAAATTGCAAGTGAAGTGCTGCGAAGTACAACTGCATATAAATGTTCTTTGAACAAAATTATTTATGCGAGTCAAGTGAAAATAATGAATAATAAAAATATAAAATAATATGAGACACGACCCATTGTCTATATTAGAACACTTCTCATTGGGTAACAAAGTCGTAATTTTTCATTTTTGTCAAAAAGTGTCTATAGTGGTGAATTATGGTTTAGGTTTTTTTTAATAAAGTTCCAAAAATTTCTATGTATGTGGAAAATGTAGTTGATTACCAAAAGTTACAATTTTTATTTTGAAGACTGCATGGTCTAGGAAGTGTACATTTTTTTATGGAGCAAGCTCCAAGGGCGGGTTTTCTAGGGGCGAGTTGACTGCCAAAGCGTTTTGCCAATGTGCGACCCAGCGTGTTATTTGATCACAAGTGCGAGACATCGCAAGTGTGAGCCAGCGAGCCATGACGTCACGACAATAGATAGAGACATTAACGAGTTGTGCGAGGTATCGGCTGAGATTTGTGGAGTACAATTCAAAAAAACAACTATAGGTCTAATAATGAATTATTGTGATGTTAAATAGACAATGTTAGCTATCAAGGAGCAACGTTGTTTTTCATTGGGACCTTCGTCCCTTCAAGGCTAGGCCTATACCATCCTAGCTAGTCTAGGCCTAGAGTAGGATAAGGCTAGCGCGACATGCGGACGTTGGTATGTGTAGGTTAGTCTACAAACGTCGCCTAAAGTAATTGATTTTACCCGGCAGAACGAAAGAAGGAAGGAAACTCCGCTTTTCAATCGTCTTAGGCCCTTGTTTTTTGACAAATAATGACCTTTCAGAGGTCAAATTGCTGTCAAGAATATGAATTGGCTGCTTCGCAACAAATATATATTGGCATGTTTATTAATTTGTTGGAAAATATCCTTTTTTAGCAATATCCTGTAATATTTAAAATCTAGGGTTCCGTTGTCCACTATTGACACATGGCTCCTACTGCTCCAGGTCCATGAATATGAACTTGGCTCAATTTTATTAACTTGCATACAATACCTTAGTAAATTTACTGGTAGCTGAATGATGGTTATAATGAGGTCATGATAGTTGCTAGTACGATGTGTCAGAAACTGTCAAACACGCAACACCTTACGACAACATAATTTTTTTAATCATTATTGTCTTCAAAACACGCTAATGAGTCAACATCAGAAGAACAATACCCTTAAGGGGAAGATGGTAGAACTAATAGTCACGTTGTGATTTCAGTGTCATTAAACTCTTATATTGTTTATTATTGTAAGGACTGACTTATCATATTATGCGATGCTTCATTGGAATTGATTTTAATATATTAATATTCAATATCATGGTTATTCTAATTATTTAGTTATTGAATAAAAACCTTACTGTAGTTCTTAATATTTATAATCCAATTAAAATCTGATTAAAATACCCAGAAGATTAGAATGATTTGAACCAGTAACCTTGAACCTACTTGGAAAGTTGCCATATGACTTGTTTACATTGTTGACAATAGTCTAGTCAATACCTTATGACACTAAATTTAACCCTGGGCATTTTAAAAACCAAAACATCAGCTAATGATTAACATAAACTGAAGTGCAACAACAAATGGCAGTTTGTTAATTAACCAACAAAAATAACGTAATCTTCTACTAATGTACTATAATAGCAATGACATCATCATCATCCTTATCATCATCCTTATCATCATCATCATGCTTATCCTCACCACCACCATCAACATCATCATCATCATATTATTATCATTTTAACATCCTCATTGTCATCATTATCCTTATCATTATTATTTTCTTCCTTAATGTTTAGTACGTCATTTTTTTATATTCATTTTGAATTTTTTTTTCTTCTGTATCCTTAAAAGCATTTTGTTATAATGTGTAACAAAACAAAATAAATAATAATTTAGATATAAAGAAGTAAAATTATTTGAGTATTTAACTGATTTTTAACGGTATTCATTATTTATGGAAATAATTACCAGATGTCTGCACCTGGAAGTACAAACAAAACAAATGTTGAACCCTAATATGATCACAAGATCTACAGTATATCTGTCATCGATGTAAATATTGTACATCCTATTAAATTTAATGTACGATTTAACAGGGATTTCCAATGCAAACATCAGAGTAAAGAGGGGCCTTGGAACTGAAGCCGCCTTGTACATTTTGGCCTCATCTTCTGTCGTTTGTGATGGTAGCTAGTGTACTGTGATTATTGTTATTTAATATTCAGTTTCAAGAGGTGATGTCATATACTGTAGCATAACAAGAAGCAAAGTCCTGCCAAAGTGTGTGTTGTTCGGCATTTAAAGCATACATGGTCTTAAATCTTTGCGACAGTAAGTAGAATGATCCGTTTTGTTCATTTAAGATCTTGGACGTGTGCTTTTGAGTTTGTGCTCTTCGGAGATTTGTTCATCATGCTAAGGCACATTTTCCTTTAGTTCACTTAATGTTTTTTGTGCCACTCAGGGATATCTTAAATTTTGTTTTCTGGTCACTGTCAGTATAGTATATGCTATGTGCACATCATTGCTCGACTACTCTTATCTGAAATTTTCTTGCCATAATTCACATTACCACATTACAGTAATGCTTTCCCTTCTTGTATGTAAATGACTTTAGTATCAGTGACAATTGCAAGATCAAAGTCATTTGTGAATGTCAACATTTTCATCATTATCTTTAAATTATTATCAAACACAGAAATTAATTAATAAAAAATGGGTATTTTATTATTTAACAAAATTTAACTGCCCAATTGTTATTCTATTATATCATGTTATGGTTTAAACACAGAAATGATAAAATTGAAATGCATGTAGTAATCTTAATAATTTCCCATCCAGCTGGTAACCATACTATATTCCATTCTCCTAAGTTGTAGAGTAGAATACTAAATCAATGCATAGATGGTGAAAATATTGTTCTGTACATTTTATATTTAACATTATTATATCTTATTTTTATTAAAAAATCATGCTTGTACATTGCTATATTCAATGAGTTTGGTATACAGATGTGCTAAAGCACAATATAAAATTTGTATATCAAAATGTATTTCCATTACCAATGCCAATCTTGAAGATATTGTTAATTAGTAGAACCCAACTTCCTCCTCCATATAGTACAAACTTTAGAGTGGACTTAAATGAGTGTATCTCGTACCACACACGCGTGGGCTAGGTAAGCGCATCACCCACATTCTCATTAGCCTGCAGGCATTGATTCCCGTCGTCAGCATCCCAGTGTTTTGCATATTTATCATCCAGCAGTCTGACGCCGTGAGATATGAACATTGCTGATGCACTAGTAACAGTTCCATTCAAATCTCCCGATATGTGTGGGTGGATTATGTTGATGAGGATAGTATTATATTCTAAAGCACATGTGTGCACGTTGTGCACATATAGATACTGTTAACAACCACTTTACGACAAGAAATAATTTAGTGACTGCTATGAATTCGAAATGTATTGATGGAATGGGATTTTCCAATTTTTCTAAAAGTGGACAAGGAATTTTAAGATGAGGAGGAAACAAATTTGAAATTGCCCTCATCATCATCGTAATCGTATAATTTAAAGCAGAACTTGGAATTTTTTAGTTGAGGATGTGATTCACCCACGCGTGTTTATAATTGGAGTGGATGGACTCCAGATTTGTGCGAATTACACGTCAGTTTCCAATTGAAATCAAAAGCAAGACAGGCTCCACTCAGATAGTGCAAGTTTTAAAACAGAAATATATCCAGAGAGGAAAAACGGTAAATAAATATACAGGTACGAGGATGTAGTTTCTTTAGTCTGAATTTAGTATACCGGTATTTGTAATGTTTATATAGTCACATGAAATATTAGCTTGTAAATCTAGATTAAATATATGCCTACAATATGTTGCGTGGTGAACTGTTTTTTCCTGTAGCACGTCATATCATGGACGTGATTGTGTACGCTGTTTGTTTATATTTCCCGCCTCGTATGCTGTGAATGCACGTGTTAACCCTTACTGGTTAAAGTATGATGTCGTTCTTTACTCTTTCATGTTTATAAGAATGTGTGTTGGCATTACCGACGAATTTTCTTAAAATAGTTGTTTAAAAAGAAGTAATGTACATGTAGCCTAGGTTAGATGATAGTCGTTGTTCTATAGTAATGGGAGGTTCAACAGAAATATGCTGTCAGACAGTCTCCAGGCTACAGTACCAGTAAGAGATAGTCAAAACATACAGTAAAAATAATAAAGATAATAATATAGTTTTACAGGTTCAAGTAAAGGGTTGACAGCAACCATCATATCCATCGTAATATTTTAATTCCAACCGCATAACTGCAAAGTATATGAATTTTAAACATTTATAATAGTTATTATTGTTATTATTAATTTTATTGATAATATATTAATTTTGTCAACTTTCTTTGTCCCCATCAAAATTTATTTAAAAATCTGAAGTACTTTACTTTGCATCGTTTTATATATATATATATAATCAATTTATTATTATTTACTATCAATATGAGTCAATTATATATCTAATATATTGATGAAAAATACTTTTTTTTATTGATACTAATATGTGCTGTACAGTGACAAGAACATATTACCAAGATCCCAAAGATCTGTAGTATTGCAAAGTAAAACAATGTGCAGTGTGATTACTACATGATATAAAATTTTAATGGGTAATATGTAAAATAATAATATGAAATGATACCTGATATAATGATCATGATGAACAACAGTAGGTTGCAAGGAGTAATGTTGCAAGATTCCCCACGAGTCATTAACATTTTGAATTGGTTCCCAATCCCACGCACATGTATGAAATTTTTCAGGAATTAGAAACCATTCTTAGTATAGGTCTGCAAGTGCAAGGGTAGTTATGGCATAGTAGCTAGAGGGCAGTGTTTGGTCCAGTGTGAATTCACTACACCATGTGTAATTTATCACGTAAACAGGATTAAGGGCTTAATATTAAGTTGTGCAATGCTCACATCCTTGTTACAACATTCTCATATAATCAACTTGTTTTATCAAATATTAACATAATATTGGAAATGTAATATTAAAAGAAATGAATGTTTAATAGTGACAATAAATTAATATTATTTCATATTTCACTTAGTTTTTGTTTATCTTGTATTTTATTGTGAATTACAATGGATTGATGAGTGGTTTAAGATTAACGTAAATTCTAGTTTTATTATTAGACTTTTTGTTCCAGAAATTGATGTCAAAGTATTTCAAAGTAAATATTCAAGGGGAAATCACAGTAATATTCCACTAGTTTTTTCTTTCATTTTTAGTTGAAAACTGATACTAAACTTTATTTTCCTTGGATGGAATTTTGTTGATGAATAAATATATTTGGATTGAAGTGAGCATTGCTGTGAAACTACCCACATGAAGTATTGTTGTATTAATGTAAAATGAATTCGAAAAATGACAGTAGATAAATAAAACAGACAGTTGACTAATTTGATTTTAAGGATACTTGATGGATAGTACAATAGATAGACAATGATAGTTTTTGATGGGCTTTAGGGAGAAACAGTAATGGATAAACCTGATATTTGTCTGCATTTATAAATTTGCAAACAGGATACTACAGCGACTACATATGAAGAAACCGCATATACGTTTTGAGCTATACTCTATAATAGTTATATTATTTGTGTGACCGAGATACGCGATATGAAAATTACATTGATTATATGGATGAGAAATACATTTCTATTTTTATGTTGATAGGACATACGTTAACAAAAGTGTTTTTATCCTAATGTTGTAAAAAAAATGCTTTTAAACACTACTGTGCCATATTATTTACACGGTCATAATTATTGAATTTTATGATTGTACTACAACAAATGATTTTACGATATTTTTGTATTTATTACAGTTGTAAAAAGAAGTCATTCTAGAAAGAACAAAATGTAATAAATTTAGAAATTCTTAATGATTTCCTGAAGTCTGCAAAAATATATTTGATCTATAGAAGAATCATGCCTTGGTTCACTCTGCTTCATGGTAAACAACAGAGGGCTCTGCTTTATTACTGTCGCTACATTAATTCCTTAGACTGTAATTGTAAGGTAATTAATGGAATATTGTTACGATTATTATAATTTTTTGCAGTGATTAGATATATAGCAAAGATCAATAAACTTAATCATGTTGATGTAGATATTATGATATTATAATATTGAAATTGAATGTAATGGGTTTTTCCAGTACCAAAGAATTTTGTTACTTAAATTCCTTTCATGAATTCTATTGAATATACTCCTGTTTTGCCAAATTATTTTTTATTTACAGGTACCTCTTATTATTCTAATAATACTAGAATATTTGTTTTGTTATTTAAACATATTAATAATTTATTTGTCTAAATTAAAATGGCTAAGCATATATCTTAGTATATACAGTAAATATTATTTGAAGGTTTGCATGGCAAAGTTATAATATAATATATTTAATGCTTACGGTAAATATATTAAAACTGTTTACTCTATTTAAATAAGCATTAAACTACAATCTTAATTTGCAATCACCCTGTACCAGTACGTAGTATTTATTTGGTAGCAATACGTGATACTCAACATAGCATCAACAAAACATGTTTATATTTAATTTACATATATGCAAATGAATTATCAACATGTTTACTCCATTTTAATAAACATTAACATCTTAATTCTTAAATTTAAGATAGCGGTTTCCATCTTCGTATGTGATGACATTGACCGAATTTCCAAACAAATTATTCCGTGTTTGTTTCCGGTTTTGTGAGGATATTACTTCAATTTCGTTCTCTTCGTTGCGTCATTTTCTGACAGAATGACACGAAGGGCTCTTTACTTAAGCGTGGATAAGACAAGGCTGTTAATAGCTAATGCACTCTGTACAATTAATCTATCCATTCAGGCCAAATGATATATATCCACTATGGTTTAATTTCCAACGAGTTTTCAGGAGTTCTCATCGAAATTGGAAACATAGACGTATATTTTGAAATCCAATATACTTCTGTATTGATTATGTTAAGAAGTTGTTTATTACTACCTCTATATTGTATTGTGTTTTGTACTTTCTTCGATCTAAAAATAAATTATCTACTATTTTGTATGGTACAGTACATTGACCAATATATCTGGATTATGATCAACATTTCAGGTTTTATTCATTTCTTCTTACAAGGAAGAGAGCATTAGTCAGTTTAAATTATATCTCCTTTCAAATACAATATAGTAATTGTAATGATAATAATGTAAAAGTAATATAATATTAAATCATGGTGGTAAGTTGTCATCAGGTCAGACATTGGCCATTAAAATATGTCTTTCCTTCTCTACGCCCAACTTAGCTGAACTAATTTTATATTAATGTTTACAGTACCTGTCTATGAAGTACTGTATTAGGAAATGCTAATTAGTAAATGTTAGTGTAGTTGGAAATTATGATATTATAATGATGAGGATGTGAACAGCTATCATTATGCTGATGAGGAGCAAGATATGAATGGAGCTGATGGCACCAGCAATGGTTGTTAAGATGAACTTTAAAAAAGGGATAGGAAACATAATAAGAGATTGAAGAAGGGAAAAGATGGCTGTTGAAGTAGAAATGCCAATAACAAGGAGATTATGAGGAGGAGGAAGGGGTTATTAGGAGACAATGGATAACAATGCTAATGAGATGCATTTAATAAGAATAAAAGCATTGTGAAATGTATAGGGAGATGACTTTCCAATGTTATATTTATTTATTTTTTTATTTATTTATTTATTTATTTTTTTCAACTAAACATACACTTTGTTTCAGCAGCTCACAAAAATTTGGTGCATTCAATGTATAAAAGAGAGAATGAAAAACAACTAAAAGAAACTAATTGCATTAAAAAAACAAGGAATAACAATGCTATTGAGATGCATTTAATAAGAATAAAAAGCAACTGTGAAAGGCATAGGGACATGACTTTACAATGTTATATTTATTTATTTAACTGAACATACACTTTTCTTTCAGCGGCACACAAAAATTTGGTGTGTTAAATGTATAAAAGAGGGAAATAAAAATGACTAAGAAGAAACAAATTGTGTTAAAAAAACAATATACATTAATAGTATACGGTACTGTATAGGTATTTTAACAAAATCCACTAAATTTTAAAAAATACAATATGGTTGTACTGTCGTAATACTATTTTTTTTTTAAAGTTAACGAATTATTACATTATAACTATATATAAAATAATATAAGTATATAACTTTTGTGAAAAGGAAGATATAAGATGTTTTTTAAAGATGAAGAAATTAGTAAAATGGTACATGAGGATGGAGCCAAAGGAGATTGAGTGAATTAAGAGAGAATTCTACAAAATGCAGCAGGGAAGAGATGAGAATAATAATAAGTAGTTGATTGTAAAACAATAGGAATGATAAGTATAAAGGTTTAGTTACAACTAAAAATACCAATATTTAAATTCAAGTCTTACTGTAGAATAATAAACTTTATATTTTTTTCATTAGTTTTAAAAGGAAAAATAAATTATAAGATTTTGATTGATTATGTGGCAAATGATGATGATCCTAAGAATGGGATTTAGAAGCTGTAAAGATCCTGAAATATTTAATAATAATGAATTTAGAATGTTACAAGGTATAAGATAGTAAAATATTGTTTAAATTATTTATCTGTTAACAGTAACAGTTTCAAATTTTATTTGTTTAAACTAGTGAGGATATCATTTGTTTAATACCAAGGTCTGTATAAACTCCCTTTCAGACCCAGCATTGTGTACATGTTCCCATTATTAACCCAGTTATCAGGGAAAATATGTGTAAACACAGCTAAGCTCATAGTTACCAATACAGTATATTGGTATTCAAATCAAGTAAAGAATCAAACTCCAAACCTAAATCTTGAAATTCTGACCCATAACTGCCATGCCAATTGCTTTCAACTCGTTAAAGGAAATGAATTTTAATAAAATGCTCTGTAACCATACTATACAGTTCACTTTACAGAGCATGACCGCCGCCGGGAATATCACCTTGGTTATAGTACTTAACCATGAGATATGTTGTATTGATATTGATGAACAGTTTAATAAATACAATGATGTTGTAATTCAAGACCACACTGTTTAGACACACACTGCTTGTAATTCCAATTGGTGGCTGCTAGAACGACAAAAGTATCTTTGTCGTCTCCTAATTTGCAAACAGTTGCAATTCAATCTTTAGTTTGATTTTATACTCTTTAAAATCTTTTATAAAATTTGAAAAAAAAGTTAATGAATACATTGAATTAATCATATATAAAAGGATCAAACAGTTTCTAATGATACATAGAATAAATGCATTGTTGGAGAGGAAGGGAGAAGCAAAGCATTGACTTACCATTACTATTCAAATTTACTGGCAGCATTGGTATACCACCTTATACAATCAAAAGTAAGGCTCAATCAAAGTGCTTGCAACAGCATAACCCATTAGTTACTGTATCTATAAATTGGAAAACCAGATACTCTTTACATATGAGGACACTGTTTCCTTTAGGTCCAGTGGTAGATTTAGGGATTGAGAATGGGGGAACATGTTCTCATCCTCTCCCCCCCCAAATTCCTGGATCCGCCCCTGAGCTCTTGATGAAAAATATATTGAATCTAAATTTAAAAGCAAAGTCTTGGGAAATATAACAAGAAGAAAAAATTATTAAATCATGTTTTTAAAATTAATATTGAAAAGTGAATGATGATGCTATGAATATCTAATGAAAAGTTGTTTTACAGAACGGTATGTAAATGTTTTTTTTTTTTTCTTTTCATTTGAAAAAAAATGAACATGTATTTTCAACATGACACGTACTAAATGAAATCTGACGAACAAAGTGTTACCCAAGAATCGGAATAGATTACCACGAAAAGATATTCTAAGTAGCTCTTAAGAAGTGAAAACTCATTTCTGACATGATGCGTTTGATCTTGGAAAACAGAATTCATTCTTAAAATGTAGAAAGCATCAATATATGCATGTAAGGTCTTTTCCTTGAATACTTAACCTAAATAATCACACGTATCCTGATTTCAATTTCGAAACAGAGAATTAAAGTTAATTAAAAATAATTAGGATAATGAGAATCGGAAACCCTGTGATATTGTCTAATTCAAAACTAGAGGTTTTTTCTTTCTGCATTAGCATAGGAGTGGTTGATGGAGTGGTTGGCACAGCGGTTGTAGTTTCTGCTTTAAACCATAAGGTCAGAGGTTCAAATCCACTCAAGCGATGATTCCTTAATGTTTTAAGACAAGGCACTTTGTCTTCAGTTGCCTTACCCACCCAGAAATGGGGTAGGCTTGTCCATAAAAGCATTTGTCTGTACTGTAGTAATGCTCTTTTGGATGTTGTGATTGGTTCCCATCTTTCACTTCTAGGATGGTAATTTCAACCTCGTAAATTCTATGATTTTTGTAAGTATTAATGTTTAATTAAAATAATTTAATCATTTGTAATGAAAGAGATATTGTTTATAAATGTAAAGAAAAAGTTTTATTTATATCTACAGATTGACATTATGCTAATTAATGCATTATGGATTGTTTGATTAATAATGCTATTATTAGCAATATAAATATAAATTGATTAATGAAAACATGGTATAAAGATCATTAATCTTTTTGTTTTGGATATTGGTAGTACATATTTCTGTGGAAATATATTATTAAGCTGATTCTACTTTGTACTAAAAACTGAAAAGTGAGTAACGATGAAGCAGATGGCTGCTTAAACCTTTGCCTAATTTGCTATTGGCTAACTTCCCACCCTCTTTCCTTAGAGACCTATATAGTTACTGAATTTGTATTTAATCTTTGGGAAATCTTGGTATTCTGGCCTGGTTTCCACATTTCAACCCTTTTGGGTCAAATTAAAACATAAAAGATTATTGTAGTAAACAATAGAGCATATTTCTCTTATCGTTTACATCGTTGACATACGAATAATGGAATACAATCGCTCATTGGCAGGGCAGGTGGTGGTGTTTGGATATGTTTACTGCCCATCAAAAGTCAATAAAAAAGTGTTGCTACAGCATAGTTATAGAAACTATGCTAAACTTTAAATTGAGGAATCTCCCAGCTGCCTAGATTGTACTCTTTTGTTTGCTTTTAACCTGGGCCTGTTTTTTCCATTTATGTGAGCCATTGTTCCTCAAATTATCATTTGTAAATCAGCACTTATATTGATCATTTTCAAGGGGCAGGGTTAAAAACCTACCATGAAACTAAGTATAAAATGTTCTTAATGTACTTTGTTTTGTCCAGCTGCTTTCATTCATGTAAGAGATTTAATCTATTTGGCAAGAACAAAGAGCAAATTATTTGGTCCGGCCATATATAAATATAAAAATTATATACAGATAAGGAGTGCACTTGCACAATGCTATCTAGTTGGTCAATGACCTTAACTTTTGTCTGGCATATAAAATTCTAATGTTGAATATATTAATGTGAAAATTTAAATTTAAATTAAATTTATAATTTTCTTTACTGATTCTTGAAGGTCCATTGTTTCCTGTATTCTTTAATTAAGCAAATGAAGTCAACTTATATCACAATTTTTTTCTATACTAAACTAAACTATATGTCACAATTTTTATACAAGCTGCACTATTTGTTTAATTGTTGTTTTTGAATATTTGCTTTCATCATTTCTTATGTTAATACTGGATCGCTTTGGAAATCAATGCTTTAGCACCAAATGTGTCATTCATTATAAAGTCAGAATGGAATATTAAATAAGCATCATTTTTTTTTGTCTATGTACAAGTGCACATCCATAAGCGTGATGTAACTTGCAAGCTTATGTCTCGTCCTAGTTTTACGAGTCTACCGAATAAAAAAAAAAATACTCTTTACTAACTACTGAATATATAGTATTAACTCCAAACCTTGCAACACCTGCCAAAAGTTAATTAAAATAGAGCATGAAAAAAAATGAGGTTCATTCATAAAGGTCGTACTCGCATTGAAACCGTAGCCCTATTATTGTAGGCAGTATGTGTTTCCTGATAGTGTACCGCGATATTCCCATAATCAATTTTTTAACACGATGTCGTTAATACCCTTGACACATTTATGAAAGGTGTTGTGTATGCTACAGCTTGCATCATATCTAGGTCACTGCCTGCCTACCCACACTATTTTTTTTTTTTTTTTTTTGGTTTCATGCCTGAGTGATTTTCTGTTATACCTAGGGTAGTTAGGCCTAGTTAGTCGCTGTAATGAGGGGTGTTTGATTTATTAATGTATGAACTATGAATAATTAAGGTTTAATTCCTTGATATGCATCATATTTTATTTTTTTATTGTTTTTTAACAACGCTTGTCCATCCTTCTAGTGGACATGATTACTGTATTTGGTAAGTCTGTTTATAAGGCTTAGGGGTGATAAGCTGATCAGTTGGGACCCGTGATAATCTATAACCAAGTCTCTTTATGACCTGAGAGCTTATCATTTGGGATCCTTCATGCTAACCAAATCTCTGTATTAGGCTTAGGGGGTAGGAAGCTGAAGTCTTATGTTTTGTTAGGAATGGAGTTGTGTCTGAGAGAGCAGCTTAAAGTAGCTTAGTCAGCTGGTGGTAGCCACTGTGTGTGCGCTGAACCGTGGCAAACTCTAGGTCGCAGGTTCAGTTCCCATCACTGCTCTTTTTGTGTTTCGGCTGGAGGACTGAATTGCAAGTTACGATAGTGCACCGTCTTTCAGGTGCATTATGGCCCTTTTGCATATTGAAGAATGCAGTACACTATTCAGAAAAGAGTAGGGGATTGTCTCCCGGTGTACTGCCCAATCACCACCAGAAGGAACCCACTTGAAATAAGTCTTCTTCAGACTTTTGTGGGCTATCCATGGTGTTTACATCAAAATAAATCCATCCATCTATCCATCCATAGTACAGTATAATAGTAAATTATAGAAAGTTGTTTAGGCAACAGTGAGGAATGTTCCAGTACTGTCAAATATTTTCATACTGTAGATTCCAACAGATTTGTTTAGCGTTCCATGGTTTTACAAAATGTTTGTGATCCAGTAGAACCAGTACATTGCGCCCAATACTGGAAAGGCAGAGGCCTAGAAAGAGAGCTGTGGTGGTCTTGATAGTAATTATTCCATCACACAACACAGACCTAACACACACACCGATGATTGCCAAAAAAAAAAACATGACATACTATGTCAATATTCAAAATAATTATATTATAAAGTCCATAATTTCTGCATGGTTTGCTCTGGATTGACATCTGTTGGACCTAGTACTATTCGGAATTTCTGCACTAACAAGCACCACCATTGTGAATGGCAACCTCTATTGATGCTTGCTGAAATCATAAACAATGCGTTTTCAGTTTAAATACAAGGTCCTATTATTTACAAACAGAAATTTGATGTGTTCCCAGCACACATTGATAAACTACATATTGTACAGGCTGAAAGACAATATTTCGGTATGCATATTGGGTGTTAAACTTTGTGTGGTCACTGAGAAACCCATATTACCTTTATTCATAATAATAATGTCTCGTTTTCCATTTTCACTTACCATACAGTAAGTCATTCCGTTCCAAATTATATTGTTTTAAAATTTGTATTAAATATCAGGGTTCTGATGGTTTTTGAAAACCTAAAAAGTAATAGTTAAAAAATACAGGGGTTCCAACTTTCCTTTGAGTCGTGGGAATCTCTCTTATGTGGAAGTAAAAGTCTGACATACAGAAAGTCAGAGTGTTTGCACATTTTTACTACTTTACTATTGTTTATATAAAATACAATAAGATTTTTAAGGAAACTCCTTGAACCATGTCTTCCTAAGAAATACATAAATTTAAAATTTAGAAAGTAGCACAACTTTTTATAGGTCTGGGAAAGTAATTGTAAAATTTTGACATTTTATTCAATAGTGTATTGCATCATTTATAAAAATATACTTCATCCCCATAGAGGATAACTTATAATCTCCTTTAATGCCAATTTTAAAGAAAAATCCCAACATGTCTTTTCTTGTACACTTCTGAGTATTGTTAAACCATCATTCCATGTTTCTTGCATACTGTACTTGCTTTATCAATTTTAAAACCAGGCAAGACACAAGAAGGGTGTTTGACAAATTTTGGTAATGGTATGATCTTCCATTTGTGTAGCACATAATACAGTGAAATGCTCTTTTACCCAGTGTCAAGGTACAACAAAAAACAAAAACAAGAACAATTAGAATTTAGAAAAAAGATGAAATTTAAGTCTTGATTCAAAAAGTGTCAAAGATGAAGATGACCTTATGAAATTGGGTAAGTTGTTTTTTTGTGGCTTCGAAAAATCAGTTGTATTTTTAATACATGCTCAAAAATGAAATAAAATATATTATTAACACTATACATAAGATTTCTGAATGTCATTCGCATTGTACTGTATACAAAACTCTTTTACACTAAATTCCTTTTTTTTTTAAATTCCTGCTGAAATCCAAACATCCATTTTAAATTTCTACAAGTCTCCTGTGGCAGTAGAAAAAGGGCCCATAAAAATGGACCGCTTTATTGTGCCGATAAATCATTCTTTATCATCGAATCGATCAATTCCCTTTCTTGTAGGCCAAGTAAAATTTCTCATGGAAACTTAGTAATCCAATTACCAACCAATAAAAGGAAGATTACTTCTATCTCGATTTTGTGTAGGAAGACACCATTTGTAAAAGAAAACAGAATGGAACTCACCTTCTTTCTCAAGAAACCCAGACCGAAGCTCTTTTCACACTATCAAATTCTATGTGACAAAAAATATGTAATATGCCCATATTTAGGTGTAATATAACGTCATGCCCATATATGTGCACATCAAACAAATTTGATCCTTGATTTTAAATTTTATGTGGCCTAAGACATGACAGATCATATAGGATGTTTATACTCATCAACATAACTCTGTTGTTGTAAGCTAGGATGCATACATATTAGGGCAAATAGAGGTACAGGAACTTATTCATCGCTCATAGGATTGCCATCGGATAAACCGGTAATCATACGCAGATTCAACTTATCCTCAGTAATCTTTATATATGTCCAGTGTAGTTTTTAATGACCTTTTAAAAGTATTAATAAAGAAACAAGTTTTTACGACTACTTACTGTAAAATGTTATGACATTAAAGTTAATTCCTAATCTGAGGGGTGGCAATCTCTTCAACATAGTTTCTAAGATATCAAAATAAATACTTTATAATAGAATGAAATAATAAGTAAATTAAATATATAACATATAAAATATCGTTATCGGTACGACATGAGATGAATAATGATAATGGCACATTTTATTGATTTATTCATTCTTTATTCTGAAATACACTTTCAATACAACTGCGTACTGGTTTCCAAAGTGGTTTAGTTAGATAAAAGTAACAAAATATGCCATTAATAAAAGTAACTTTAATGATAAATAATGATTTAATAATTTTAAAACAGCAAGTCCCTACATCATCATGGTTATAGTCCATCATTTATAGACAAGTTGACATATTGAGAAAAATAACTATAAATTAAGTCAGTTGAGCGGATGTTTTAAAATTGGGTCGCCACATTCATCATGGCACACCTGTTGATTATCTAGGTCATGCAGGTACAGGTGTGTTTTTCATCATCTACACTTGTTATTTATGTAAAGAAAATCATAAAGTTACTGTAGGCCGTTGAGAAAGTGAGTGGAAAGGCTTAGCTGCACATGATAAGGAGGGCTTTCAGAGGATCCAAGAGAAGGAATACTAAAGAGAAACACTTTGAAAGTTCAAGCTGATTCACCTTTCGCATTTTTGGAATTCTTTCGTTATTACCAAGTATCACATGATGTGTGACTGTCTTATGAAGAGCACTCTCAAATAATCCTGTCCTGTATTCAGTATCCTCTCTAGATGAGAGTTCAATGGAATCTGAAGGATAGGGTTCACATTGGGATCATGAGAAAGAATGCTTTTGACAAAATGTGTTTATAATTTACATTATCAAACATCAACAGATGAAGTAGCTCAATGAACAGAACATTATCAGTGTTGAAGATGTCTTGTCTCTAAAAAATACAAAATAATTAAAAAGTGATGTTCAAGTTTATAAAGGGAAAGTGATGAGGTTATAGTTTCATTATTTCTGTCTTAAAAATATATGATTTTCAATAAATTTGTACTTAGTTGATGGATACTTTGATTTTTTGATTTTTTTTTTTGTATACCAACTTTTATTGTATTTTGGATTTTGTAGATCCCTGGTGGTTAATTATTTTTGGCTTGCCATCCTAAAAATAAGAAACTATAGTATCCCATACCAAGTCCCTTTTCATACCAAATCTCTTCTCATACCAAAACAAGTTTTTAATCTGGTTTAAAACAAGCAAACTAGAGGTAGCCACTGTGCACTAAACTAATTTGGTTCAATTCAGTAATGCTTCAATGGCTAGCTACTAGTTAACTACCAGGTATATTGAGGACCACAGAGGGCGCTAGGCTGAAATTATGAAAAAAGCTACTTAGGGGAAAAAAAACTGAAAATATGAATTCTTCATTGTTTAAATGATTGTTTTGCATTTAAACATTCAATCAATATTTCCCCATTATAGTACTACTCACAGATTTGAATTTTTCACCATAAAGGTGTAGAAAATTAGCAGTATGGTCATGAATTGATGGTAAAGGTAATTGATTAGTAATGACGCTCTAGACTAATGGGGCATAGAACAACCTTGGAAATCCCTACATGTTAAACAAGTCTATGAAGGTGAAGGCTATGCCTTTAACTGGAGACTATATTTTAAAATTGACACATTACCACATCACATCCTGTGTAGCATTTCCGTAGCCCTCACCCCCTGACCCCTCCTTCAGAGGTTTTATCAGTCTTAGAACAGTGTCTCAAATTTTGGGAATGTTCCAAATCATAGAAAAATATCACCTTTATGAATAACCTATTACCAAATAATCATAGCAATTGACAAAGAATATGGGCCTACAGCATTTTATACTATCGTCTGTACCGTATCTTGATAATATATGTAATTTATGTGTGTTACAGTATCTGTATATCATGTGCAATGTTTAATTTAGTCCTTATTTATAGTTTCCATCAATTTTCTAACTTTCTGTAAAGATATAATCCTCATTCTGTATACTTGCAAGAGATGACCTCACTGGGATATGATTGTTCTGTGTTTATTAACTCCTCATATTGTACAGACTTGATGAATTTGTCTTTAAAGCTTGTTTTTGTAGTAGGATTGATATTGTTTGATAAGCAATATTTGTATGTATGCTAACAAAGTTATGCTAATTAGTAGATTAATAAATATATGATGATTGGTTCTCTGTTGTCCCAATTGGAATCTTTGCATCAATAAGATATAGTTTTGTTTTATTTCACATTTCAACATTCATTACTCGGTCATAAAGGACAAATTTTTAGTATTTACAAAAAAAATTGACACCAATTCCCATCTGTATTTATGGACAGTAATGAGATTTTCCAAGTATCCGGGACATTATCTTGGAAAGTTCACAGTGAATTGCATCATCTTCACGTTAGTCTTACTGTGCTACATCATGGAATGATATGTAATTGTAGGAAGTTCTATTACTGTATTTCCTTTTAAGAACATAATGATTCATTTTATAATTATTCAATATGCTTTCAAAATTAATTATAAACAGCAGATCCTTTAAACTATTCTACTTGATGCCCTTGAGTCTCGACATTCTGGTACCTACACATCATTCTGAATTTTTATCTTTTTTTTCGTCAAAGTTGTATATGTTTGTAGATAGTTAGGACCTTATTGAAAGGCAGTGTATTTTTTTTCAAGGTTTGTTTTATGTTTGTACATTGAATATGTTATCCTGAATAAATATTTTGGAAATAAAATAAAAGAAATATAAAAAATAATAAATATGACATGGGTTTGCTAGTTTTAGATATGTTAATGCAAAATACATTACATTTTAAATGTGTACCAAACCCCATGTGAAAAGTAATCATAATACATATTATGCTTTAATACAAATCTTAGATCTATGACTTCCATGCAATATAATGTACAGTTATGAAATATAGCGGGATGACTTAGTACAGCACATCATACCAAAGTCTCAATGTGCTTATTTTGATTATGAAATTTGTCTTTAATCATTACATTATATTTCGTTTCAGATGAACGATAGTTCAACCAGTAGGTTCGTAAGAGATTATGTTGTTCATCGGATACGGCAAGACGGTATCACTATCCCTGGATTTGCAGATGTCAGTGAAGAGGCACCATGTGACGTAACAGCATCAATTAGGAGAATATGTAAGGCGTGGATATTTTTAAATATTTTTTTTAGCCTCATTTTTTCTTTCAAATGTGAAAATATTGTCTAAAACCCTAGATTTGAGCTCTTCATCATTCAGTTAGAACACTATGTTGTTTATTTTGCACCCTAATATTTGTAGTAACACATTCCTTCCTATATGAATATTTAAGACTAAAACCAGTAGTTCATGAGCAAATACACCCATATCCACATCCACAACTACGATCAGCTGATGTTTAATTAGATCTCCATATGTTTGTCACAATCAGCTGATTGCACTGTGTCATTACATTGATTTCTTTAGACATCAAAAACCCCAAGATTAACTATAATAGCGATTCCAGAAATCTTGAACTTAAAGTGGCCCTCTATCGAGTTAACATCTTCATTTCAATAAAAGTTCTAATATCCTCAGTTTACAATCTTTGATTAGCTATGACGTATGGCGTGACCAAGTTAAAGTACGCTATATTAATATATCAAAAAATAACTATGATATGCGTTATTGTAATTTCAATTGAAATTTTTTTCAATTTCTCTAGGGTGTATAATAGTTGGTCTCTTTGTGGGTTAACAAGCTTCCAGTTGTCTATAAAAAAAATTGACAAAAAAGGGAAGGAATACTAACAATTTTACATTAAGAGCTGCTTTAACTGGGAGGCTTTAAGACATGAACTTTCATTCTTAAGGCAGGTGTTATGCGTAATGCACAAACAAGAAGACGGCAATAAGTTCACCTGTAGTGGAGTTAAAAAATCTGAAATTGACAGATTAGAAAGGAAGTAAGGATTTCCGAATTAATCAAAACACGCATTTGCATTTGCTTTTTATTATAGGTCATGAGATTGAAGAGAGTCAAAAGGAATTTTTTGGAGAATGTTGTCATCATTTGAACATTAGTCCTACAACATTGTACGCACAATTTATGGACCTAGCTAGTGAGCTATTTAAAAATCCTCACAATGGAATGAACGGCTTAGATATTTCGTGGGGTAGAATTGCCACGTTCTTAACATTTTGCGGGACACTAGGGGCACATTGTGCAGCCAAAGATCTTGTGAACCTGGTTCCGAGCGTAATTGGTTGGACAGTACGTTACATAGATCAACATTTAAATGATTGGATGACACAGAATAATGGATGGGTAAGTTCAAGGTTCAGGTTTACGCATGAATATTTCAGACAGTTCGTACATGTCCTCAAGCGTGACAAGCTGTTAGTAATTTAAGTTCTTACATTTAAATTAAATATTGTCATTTAACCATGCATTATGTGCTTACTACTCCAGTCTGTCAAGTATGTATCCCATTGACATTGAAATAATAACAAATAAATGATAAATTAAAGCAAAATTATTTATAATTGACAGATTTATTTTCAAATTTTGATTAACAATTTAATAATTAATGTTATTTTTTGCATAATTTATTTAAAATTTATGTTGACATCTTTTTGGATATGGCAGTCATGTGTTAATTGTAACCATCTTAATCCAAAAAAATCTTGAGTAATGTTATCCACATTGGAAAAATATTAAGCATTTTAGATTTATAAAAAAATATAGTTTTGAAATGCTAATAAAATCTGGTTGTTATAATTTTGTTATGATATTGTATTTAAAACAATGAATTTCCTCACAAAACATTTTCCTCTAGAATATCTGAATTTATATTTACAAGACATTTTTAGGATTTGTGGGGATATTTATAGATACGTACATTAAAAATCAATACTTAGTAGTGACCAATTATGACCAAATATGGTAAGCAAGTCCTATAATTAGAACTAATTTTAATAGGTGTGAGAATCGAGATTTGATTCATATCTACAGTAATTGCTTTCAATCCTGAAACTAAACAAACAAGACATGTATGGATATCTTGTAGTGAGGATAAATTATGTTAAACAGTATCATTTAAGGTCTTGTATTTCCTTGTATAATGTTATTATATTTTAACTATGATATAAATAATTTGATTTTTGTATGCTGTGTGTTGTTATAGTTATGATTATAATATTTAATCTTGATTTGTTTACATTTTGTAACAGTGCTTTGGCGAAGAGTATATGAATCCACTGTATGATAAAATCTGAAAAAAAAATATTTTAATCATGTGATATTATATATAATCAAATATTACTAATTGTTATTATTATTATTATTATTATTATTATTATTATTATTATTATTATTATTATTATTATTATTCCTGGTGGCACTTGTGATTATATTCTCAATGTTGTAAATATAATTTTCCTGTGAAATATGTTTATAATGAAAATTAAATTTCCTATATTTTTCTTTTTTTTTCCAGGCCGGCTTTGTAGAATTTTTTCGTCCAAGGCCAGGAGGATCGGAGCCCATAGTGGCACCAGGAACAGTAGCAATGGTCGCTGCAGGGCTAATGGGCCTAATTTACGTATTAAATAGATGAAAATGAATTTTCATGAAGATAAAATAAGTTAATTTATGGTCATTAGAATGAAAAAGACGACTTATGGTGTATACCTGGCAATGCCTCCCCTCCCACTCCCTATCACCATTTTGTGTCACCGTGTTTAGGTATGATGGACTGTTCAATTACTTTAGGAATATTTTATTCTTAATTCACATATTTGTAATCAAATAAATATCTTGTTACATTATTTGTCTTCCTTTTCATCACTGCTCTAAACTGCCATTTTGATTGGGAGCTTTAAGTCTAATAAATAGATTGAGATATATAAGCGTCATTTTTGTATCAATTAAACATTTTTCGAAAAGAGCAAATGAAAATAATGTAAGGATGTATATGCGTAAGAAGATATTATATTGTATGTTTGGATTTAATCTTTTGAAACTTTCACAGAAATATCGGTTGAAATCTACATTGTAGCAATATTTTGAATACATTAGAATAAGAATTTCTCCTTCACTATATTTAATGCCGAAATGAATCCTCAGAAATTGCAGTAAGATATAATTATGTAAATTTATGCATAGCCAGAATTATTCAAATATATATTTGCCACTTGCATGTAGATATTGCAGACAGTATCCTGAATGGTAAATAACGTGTAGCTTTTTGAAGATTTCCTATCAAGCCAAAAGAAAGAATATTGAGAATTTAAAATCGGTAGTTTTGAGTGCTCCAGCTTTAAGGGAAGTAGTATGCAGGATGGGAAATATGATTGAGTACATTTTCTTACAATCCTATTTTAAAAATCTGAATATTTTCTTCATTATTTGTAATTATTCTATATCTATCAAGATGAGGAAAACTCGTCCTGAATGCTGATTGCAACATTAATGCAATTTAAGTGTCATTTGCTCTCCTCGAATCAAGTGTAATGAGTCGAGAGAGGGCTCTCTTTTTAGAAATATTTTGTTTACTTTTTAATACTATACCTAGGTAGATATTTAGTTTAGTTCAAAACACAAATTTATATACAAATACTTGTATTTAATTTCTTCATACAATTTGATGCTAAACATATTGGTTTCAAATAACTTCAGAGGTTCGTAGAGAGTAGTAGAAACTAGTAAAACTATATTGGCATTGCGCTGATGCCAACTACACAAATTGTTGAAACCTATGTGGAATATCCGATAAGGGGATAAATTTATTTGAAATTCAAATCTCATCAATGTATGTAACATATTACATTCTAGAATATTTATAGATACTGTCAGCTGTTTCCATGGATACATTATATTTATTCAACTTAGCAGCGTATCATGTAAGCAACCACTAAGATTGATGAATATTCTATCCAACATTAATATTGTGAATCTTAAATGCATCCATTAATTTAGAATCAATTGTGATGATCTAACAACATTTCTACTGAGAGGTTTCATTATAGTAATGCATTAATAAAAATTGATTTGAAAATTGTCTTAATTTTTTTTTCAACAGGGCTACCATCCCAACCTATTATAGAAATAATAAGCTTGAAATTAAAAGCTTATTTGAATTATTTGTAATTATTTTGTTGGGACCAATTGTTAAGATATGGTTTTAAATTCTTTTGAGATAAGAAGTGACATCATTTTAATTTTTTTAATTCATTTACATAAAGAGTTCATTTTGCTTGGTTATTTTTGGTCATTTTAGTATCATATGTTGTGCATTTGCTGGTATGGGATGTCAGGCAAATCTGGATTTCAATTTGTAAAGCAGATGAGAATGATAAAGACACAGAGACACCATTTGAATATTTATTCATTAACCACTATATCAAAGCGTATTATTCATGCCTATTCCCTTTGGATTTTATCAATGATTATACCTTAGAATACCGAGAGCTGATATTTTATATTGTGTCAAAATACATTGTTTATTACAGTTCAACCTCCAATTCAAGACTACCTTTAGGGCCTGAAAATTTATGGTGATCAGCATTCGGTCTCAAATTAGAGAGTTAATTATATATAAAAGATTGAAGGGTGTTAGTTTGTACTAAGGTATCTCAAATTAAAGTGGTCTTGGAATTTGAGGGATATTGAAAATTATAGTGTCTCGAAATTAAAGGGGTCTCAAATTGGTGGCGAACTGTATTCAACTTCTTAAGAAGAATGTATACATGTTTTGTGACTATTTAGTGTGTTTATAATTGTGGAATTGGTTTCTACAATTAATGTTAATTATTTATTAATTTTTAGTGATTTCTATTGCTGTATTGTGTATTGTTTGAAAAAAATATTACGTACAGGTCTGATGTAGTTAAAATGAGACCTAATACAGACTGGAATGGTAGGTGTTGTAACTAGTTATCTTGTATATTTATTTTTTATAGCTAGCAAATGGATATTAGATAACAAGAAATAGCAGATCAATTTGGTTATAATAATAGATTTTATACATCAATATTGTGTAGATCTACTTGGTATGTTCCATGTTGGAGAAATAAAACAAGTACATAGCCAGTCCTGTTAGTATTGCTAAATTCCAGATTTATCATCAAGCCTATTCAAAGTTTTATTTGCTTTTGGTACTTTCAGAAATAATTTAAATTGATTTTGCTACTGGAACTTACTAAAAAAACTTGCTAAAGATACACCAGCTGTCAGGGAATATTTACATACGTACTCTCTACTGCTCATTGGAGCTTGACAAAGTAATTCAGAAATGTTTAATTAATCTGTATTTATTATTACTATAAAAAGTAGGGTGGAGACACATTTCTGGTATCGTCAGGCTTCTACAGATTCAATGTTGAAATGTAACTGGCTGAACTATAGAGGGGGTGTGTCATAGTAGAATATGAAACTCTAGAGGGGGTGTTTCATACAATATTTAAACCTACAGAGAGAGGGGGGTGTTGTACTGTATAGTTCCTATATAGAGATCTATATAGGAACTCTAGTATTGTATATGTTATATAGAAATGTAGAGGGATGTTTTCATTATAATATAAGAAGTCAGAAAATTGTTATATTATTTTCAATATTATAGGTAGTTATGAGTTTTGTTTTGAGTTTATGTAAATGCAGTTTTATGTGTAAATAGGAAGTTACAATTTTGTAAAAGTTGCCTAGCAGGTATTTTAAAGGATAGTGGTGATGATTAATAGAGACAGGAAACTATGTTGTGTAAAAATATTAAGTGTATGTTCCAACAGTGATTGAGGGTCTGTTCAATTGATGCATGGTGGTGAGATGTATCCAGGTATATGACTCTTAGTGTGTAGGCTTAATTGCCAAACAAGAAACAAGGGGAGTGGTGGGGCTTAATTAGAAGAACTAATTATCAACAGCAGCTTATACTTGTACCCATAATTCATAAAGTTAATTTTCTAAATTTGTAGTAAATTGTGTATCAATAACAGTATCTATTAGGATATAGTAGTAAAAATATATTTCAAACATTTGTTCACTCATTTTCTTATTGGCACCATTCACTAGATTGTAGTTTACTTACCATTTCAAATTCATAATCAATACAAGATTTGTGCTTGTTTACTGATGTTTTTTGTTTCTCCTCCCTAGATATGTAGTGTTTAAATATGTACAGTTCTGTTCATATTTTATTTTGCATACAAAATGGTAACTAGAAGTTATATTGAACAATTTCCACGATAATTAACATTATACAGAAAAATATTATATGAAATACGCCCCTTGTATCTTATTATATTTATGATATCTGTTTATTAATGTAAATATTGTAGTGACAAAATAGTAGGTATATGTACACTGTATAAATTTTAATGTACAAACAGATCAGATAAATAGAAAAATGGCAAAAGTACGATCGCACGTTAAGTCGTTGAGGGCGTAATTGCGAAAGAACTAAAAGCTACCAAAAGCTGTGATCAACACATAATTATACAAGTAAGAAAACATTACCTTACTTGTGTTTTTGATTGTACCAATCGAATGTAACATACATGTCCGCTAGTTGATGAAAAAGATGTATTCTTTCAATTCGCTTTTGATTGTGTGTGTGAATACAAATGCTATTAAAAATTAAATTAAATACGCTTGTACCGTCAGTACTCTTCTTTCCGAGTCTTGGTGCGTTCGTTATGAATAACATTATAATTATAGTAGTCTTAATGATGATGTTGGTGATTGTGATGATGATAACGACGATGACGACATGCGATGACGATGATTGATGATGATGATAATGATAATAAGCTTACTATAATCACTTATTGTAGTTCATTCAATTATTTTATTATCAATCGTCAAGATTATAATCAAAAGTATTCCAAAAGAAGTCCCATTTTGTGTGTACCAACGGGCTACACGATGATAAAAAACAAAGAGCAAAATGACGCATTGAACGTAAAACCTTTTTTTTTTTTTTTTTTTTTTTTTAATTTATGATGTAACACTGTCTTCACTATAGGTAGGCCTATAAGAGACACCAACATTTGCCATGGGAACAATAATCAGCTGATTATAATAGTTTTGTAAATTACAAACTTTTCACAATTTGACAAATGTCCAAACAGAACCAATACTGAGAAAGTTTTGATTTTAAGTTCTGTTGAGACGGGACTTTTGTTTGTTTAGTAGAACGGCGTACGTCATGACGTACGTTATAATAAAAACTAGTTGTTTAAAGAAAAGTATTTTAAGTACAGTAGGCCTATCCGGCCTTCATGGGACTGACAACCAAGATCATTGAGGAGGTTGTGTCGAGCAGGTGCTTTAAGTTGGAAAAAATTGGGCATCCAAATTTTATTCTGTATCAAAGAGTTACAACCTAAAAGAAAACGTACGGTAGCATTTCTTGTTTTTAGCGGACTTGGAACAAACGTACATGTGTAAACCGAATTCTCTAAAGATTGTTTTTACAAATAGAGCTAATTAGTACTTCATTATTTTGGAATTTTTACTTGGAATTACAATGTTCAAGGAGTGTATTTTGGCCCGATTTTTAGACCACAATGGAAATAAGTTTGCCTTTTCATCCTTTAGGCCTAATAATATTTTTGTATTCAGAATAAAGAAACAAAAAGAAAAGTTTTAGTCTACCGTTTACGCAGTAAAGTATAATGAAGACATCCAAGTTTAGTCTTATTGATCAATAGTTGAGACCGTTGAATGATGGCGATTAGCATAATAATGATTGAATCATTTGTCTTCCACTGTGGTAACGGGTTTAGCACCGTGGTGAACCGGATCAATCCGACGGGATTAGGGCGCTTAACCAGATCAAGCTTTGACATTCACAGCCAAGAGATACTATGTCTCACTCATTACAACAATGTTAAACCATTTCACAATTCGTAAACAAATCACGTATGAAAATATCTGTAATGTGTCGGTATGTAAATGTAAAGTGGCTTATCGGCTTGATGGAACATTTTAAAGACGTCATGTCTTTTAATTCTGAATGTTATTTGTCACTATAGGCCTATTTCCCTTTCTGTTTCACACCCAAGTTAATTTAGAGAGATTACAGGATGAAACTCTATACATGCCTATTACGCCCGGTTTACATTGTTATGAAGATGTTTATCCGCTAGTCAGCAGACTCATCAAATGGATCAAATTCTGTTGTCATTGTTTTAGATTCTACTGATAAACAAATCGTGTGTCTTTCGTTGTTTGAAGAGGACCATGGTAAGCGTTTCAACCAACTCCACTTTAGTAAGTATAATTTAGTAATCAATTTAAGCAAGTTTAAATATTAAATATAACATCAAAAACAAAAGTCATTCGTACTATCAGTCACGTGATCAATCATCACCGTTGGTTTTAAAATAAATAAATAGCAAGATCATCTCAACAAAGCACACAACCGTCCATGGGTTTATATAGGCCTACTGTCAGTTGTCTGCAAAATATTTACATTATTTTTCTGCGCAAGATAGTCAAAAAGGTCTTTATGAATGAAAAATACCTCCATAGTATTCACTTACTGAAAGTGTGCTATGAATGACGAATATTCAATGAAAAATAGGGAATTCGACGATGATTTAATTTTGTTTTATGTGAAGAAACTTTATGAGATAGCGCCACCATGTGTTTGTTCACGTGACATGACCAGGAAGATTTTTTTTTCCAAAATGGCAGCTTAGGTGGAACGACGTTTAGAAAGTTCTCCAATGTTGTGAAATAAATTAGCAGCTTTTGCGCTTAACTAGGACTGTATTTATTTATGTCGATGCATTTGACGCTTTAACAATTTTGGATTGAAGTTTTAACCATGTGGGAGAAAGGGTAATGTGCTTGTGTATTTGGAAATAATAACGAAGTTTCAACGTAACCTGCTGTGTTGTTTGGATGTGTGTAGGCTAGGCTGGCACAGCCTGATTATACTGTTTGTTGATTTTAGATTTTCTGACACGAAGGAAGACCGAGGAGTGTAAGTATGGACAGAGCGTAGTAAACCAGGGCAATGTAGTTCTAATATTTCTTACTGGTATGTTTCGTGACATACTTTTATTTAAATAACATGTGGAAATATAGGCATAGATAGGCCCACACACTGCTTCCTTCCTGTGTGTGTTGTGTTCTCAATCAAATTGTCAATTGAGGAAAGTATTGAAAATGAGTTTTAGAAGGCCAACAAGGTGAAGGGAGGGATAGCCTATCCCCTACTACTAGGCCCAGGCAGCCCTACTAGACTACTAGATTTATCTTCTGATGAGACTTTTGTGTTTTAGGGTCGAGCCAGCTGTACTGACAGTACTGTAGGCTACACCTCAGATTTGTTTGAAACCTTGGCCTTGAATTGAAACTTTTTATTTTATACACCAAAAAGTACTTTATTATTAATGTTACGCCGTGGCTAGGGATATGGTAGGCCTACCATATATATTATCCTTTGTTTGCTTAAGGTACAGTAAATTGCATTACCTAATAAAATGCCGCCACCCGGTGTGATCTGTTTATTTTTTCTTCATCACTGCATAGAAAAAAAGGACAAGGAAAACAAGACATAAAAAGCAGCGAAAAGGAAGGGACGAACAGGTGTCAAGCACCTCTACCTATATCCCCCTTCAACAAAATAAACCTCATATCCAACAGAAAAGTGTATGTGGAAAATTGCACATACGTTTTTTTACATTAAAAAATATATAAATAAAGAGATACTGTAAACACATTGAACATTACAATTTTAACATTTAAATTATTACAAGACAATTATTTAATTATTTATCTAATTAAACTAAAACATACAATAATATTAAAAATAGGTATAAAAAACATAGTATATTATACAAAAAGAGAAGTTTTTAAATTATTAATTATTTGTTTATTATCTAAAACTACTAAAAAAATGACAAAACAGATAGAATTAAAATATCTGATATACAAAAAGAGGTTATTAAATTATTAATTTGTTCATTTATTTTAACTATGTCATGTTATATAACGTACTGTATTTATATACGAATATGAATTAAGCCTATTGTTGAACGTATCCCATGTCGTGGTTTACAAAAGTACATTAAAAAAAATATTCAACAAGCAGTAAAGAATACAAATATTTATTTACAATAAGGGGCCTACCCATTATATTTACAATTCTCATATTTGTGAAGCAAATTTTACAAATATTCTCAGTTTTTAATTCAGAGAAAAAATCTAATCTTGACTGTTGTACAGTACAGTAAAGGTGTTAAATGTTTGAGTGACTAGTAAGTTAACAAACCATTGGTTTACTTTATGGAATATGTGATAGAGGATTGCCATTAATTGTTCTGTAGTACAGTAGGCATTTTTAAATTCTTATTTACTGTATTCATTTTTGGCGAGTTGCTAACTGTAAATTATTAACTTGTTTTGTGCTCAGCGAGTTCGATGTTGTGTTGTCAGTTTTGTATATAACAACTCAGCAGGAAAGCAGGCTCAAAATGAGCGATTTGTGAATGATGTTGTCACGCTGGTGGCAGTATTTATTGAATAATGCAATTTACCGTACCTTTAGCAACAGGAAGTTAAGATACGGTACCGTATCTCTAGCCACGGCGTTAATATTATGAATCTGCCCAAGCAAGGAGGGGATTCAATGACTTCTGACAAAAAATTTCATTAAAAAAAAATAATAATAATAATAACAATAAAATTATTATAGCTGGTCATGGGTAAACTATGAAGTGTTAAAGAAAGCTTATTCAACCAGAATTTACTTAAAAAGTGGCTTCACTTAATTTGGAAACTCTGTTTATAACAGGATCAATTCCATTGAAGATGCATTAATTTTGTCATGTGTTTATTATAATAGCCTATAGGCCACAGGTGGACAAAGTGCGGCCCGTCAGCGATTTTTGTGCAGCCTGTGACAATGAATTAAAAGCCCATGTTTGCAGCCCGCTAATCAAAATTAGCTAGAAAACACCTTATTTTTATGGCCCGACACCAATAATATGTATAAAGTAACATTAAAACTGAGAATAAAGTTTATTTAAAAGCAGTGATTGGAGGTTTTTGGAAGCTCACTGGAATATTAAAGTTTGGGTGCGGCCCTCTGTGTTAAATCAAAAGTTCACTTTGGCCCTCCAACCGATTTTTATGCCCACCCCTGCTATGCCTACTTGCTCTAGGTTTTGTGCAAACTGTTTTTTTTCTTAGTAAAAGAAAAAGTTATGTCTCTCTGTTATGTGTTGTGTTGATAACGGATGGAAAGTAAAACCATCGCTGATTTGTACATGCAAGCCTATAAAATAATGAATTAACAAAACCATGTCAAAATTAGTCATCAAAGATTACAGTATATTGTATAATAGATTGAGGACTGGGGAGATTGTTATGACCTATGGGAAAAGTAGTAGTATGTAATGCATATTATAAAAACCATACGATAATAACATTGAACTTTACTTATGAAGCACACACTAAACCTAATCCATTCACAGCATGCCAATTACATTTTATTACAAATAAAAGACATAAGAAAAATGTTCCAGTGAAATATGCAATCAGATGGGCATGGTACAGTATATTCGTGGTCACTGTGCCCTAGTTACAGAAAGGATGAAGCTGGTTTGATTTTAAAATAAATCCATTGGCTTTGTACTCTACATGACATTTTATTTACAGTACAGTATAGGGAAAATGTTAATAAAAATAAAGACATACAGTATGTATTTAAAAATTCATTTACAAATGGATAAAGATCCACATACGGTAAATCTATATACTTAATAATTAAAAAAAGAAAAAGAAAAAATGAATTACAATATTTGAACTTGAAATTAGGAGAATATATTCTTTATCAAATATGAACATTTAAATAATACTTAGTAGATTCTTTGCATATTAACATTTTTTTTAGTAAAACATTAGTAAATCATTTTAAAATGACATTTTTGATATGTGACTTATTGAAAGTTAACAGTTTTTTACAATTCTGAAATTGATTAGGTGGCAGTACCTATATCTGACTGTTAATAGTGCTTTAATATAGAGCTCTCCCCTGCTATCCATATTCTAATTGTTACATTTTTTTGTGCATCTATTATTTTTTTACTATAGTATTTGAGCTTTTTGATGTTGTTGATGACATTTTTATTGTGTGAAATTGTATTTTAAATAAATTATGTAATTTAACAATAACTACAATATTATTGCAGAAAACTCAAAGTGCGGGTGAACGACGCACACTGAACCAGAGTTGCAAGTGCTTTGCACAGTAACCCCCAATTGTAAATTGTGAATCTAAGTTTAAATCCTTGTTATTAAATTACAGTATATAATATGATCATTAGTATATTGTGTATTATACCTTTGACTAATGTACAGTATTGTCGTATTTATTTTTAGGTAGAGATTGATATATCAAGGTGCATTTTCTGTGTATAGACCTATGTACTCCCAGCGGGTACTCTAGTTGATACCATCGCATTGCCATCAATGAGGAATCAATTCCAGATTAACATGGAAGGTAAGATATGGCATGTTGGTTGTAGTGACCTATCTATCCTATGTACTATCCTACAAGTCCTGTGCTCAACTTAGGCTTAATAAAAGTAAAAAATGATCAAGAACAAAATAACTCCACTCCAAAAATATAAATAGGTCCTACATAGAAATTCTGAGGGATTATTCCTTATATAATATTATGAAATTTTTTTTATAAAAGGCATGGTAATTTCTAGGTGTTTATCACAATTCAATCAATCAATCAATCAATCAATCAATCAATCAGTGAATAAATCATTTTAATCTGTATTTTTGACATATGATTGTTCTATCTGACTGGAAACTTTACTGTGGTTTATTTGTTAGCCCCTGGCAATGATCCAAGCCACTGGGGAATGTACTATAGTGAGATACACCTACTAACCTTTTAATGACAAGATGTGATAATGAAAGATTTGACTATTACAATATGACTAATAGTAAATACAGATTGAATGTTATGATTTTATGATGGTTGAAAATATAGTGTAAACAATAGTTTAAATAATAATAATTTTTTTTCCTACCGACTGACACTAAAATGATGCTATAACATAAAAGTTTTTTATTTGCATTAAAATCAAAATAATATTCAAGTGTACTTGTACAATGAATTACAGTTTTTAAATGTTTAGAAAAATATTACTTCAACGAAGTTATTCCATATTAGATCTTGTACCGCATTGAAGAATTCCTTCTACTTTCAGTTCCTTTTATTATAATCTTCCAAATATGGAGCTCATACAGTGTAATCAACAATAAGCAAACTGAAACCAGTGAATTATTGTTTATTCAACAACACTTTGTGGGTGTGATTGCTGATGAATGATTACAGTACTGTACAAGTATCTATCTAAACATACCAATCTATATTTGGAATACCAACTCCCATCTCTATGCCAGGGACTTGCAGGCACTTCTTGGTAGTTTATTTAGTGTTATGATATTCCATTTTTTATTGTGGTAGGCTTATATAGTAGAATAGAAAGTAAATTCTTATTCTAAATGCCATAATATTTAGAGAAAAAAATGAATACTGTATTTTATAGTATGACATGCAGGTATTGTAACTTAAAAGGTACACTTTATGTGAAGTCTTAAATTGTTTCACTATAATTATTTATTAAATGTTCAAGTAATTTTATTTTGACTTACTATAATAAAAGTAAAATTTTGTTGTTTAAAAAGAAACTCTTCACTTAAAATAAATAATAACATTATTATTAAACTTATTTCACAGAAAAGCAATCCAATTCACTCATGCAAAAATCTAGCAAAATGTAAAATAAGGCTACAAATTGTTACATTGGTTATGCACATGAATGCACATTATGTAAACATTACTGTATTTGACGTTCATGTACATTTATGTGTGAATCAGATATAAGCCCTTGACCTATGCATTCAACTAATCACTTTATATTCAATGATTGATGAAATACTGAAATGTGATTAAAAAGAAGAATGTAATTTATGATCCTGAGAAAATATGCCAAACATTAAATTACTCACAAAGACACCTATCATAAATATATTGTTTTTCTCATACAATTGTCGGAGCTGTTGATTATACAGTATATCCAATACAATCAATATGTATTACATCCCAACATCTTACCATTGTAAATTTATTATTGTTTCAAATGTTAATTGATGGCATTACTGTATGCCTTTTGATCTTTGATTTAACCCATGTTATCTGTCAGTTACATTATCCTGGTGATCAAGAAAATATACATGTGATTGGTTAAGTTCACTTTATAAGGGATTGGAAGAAGTCATGAACCTTTTAGGCTTCAACTTGGATGTAATCGAGTCATGAACTTATTTTGCTTCAAGCTAGATATGAAAATGTCATGAACCTCTCATGGATTAGTTTATCTGTAATTAAGTTTATGTTACACAAGCTATGCAAATTGGAATCTAGTATTCAGTTGATGGGGTTCTTCCATGTACAGTAATTGACTGATATGATTGCAATAGAATACTTTCTTTTGCATGTCCGCACCCATCATTAGAATACTATATGATATTATAGGCATTATGACCGAGTTAATATCAGGCTAAAGAAAACACTAATTCTAATTACATTTTTACTCATAACTGCAGTATTTATTTGAAGTTAAAAAAATATTAGAAATATCCATATTGTTTAAGATTGTAATGTAAGTTACAGTATATATTAACCACTCTGTTCTCCATAAATCCTTACATATTCTCACTTAAAAATTTCCTTCCAAACTCAATTGAAAAATTTGTTTAACTATCAACCAACTTTATTACAGAATATATGTTTAAATTATTAGTTGTAAGGTGAGGGCATTATTTTGGTGTCTATTCAAGACAATCAACTATATTGTATTATCTTATTAAAAATTATTAATTTTCAAGTTGAGGACATTTAAAAAATATAATGTACTACATCAATACACACAGTAAGTTGTGCAGACAGATCTTTATGTCATATCAAGTGTGATGATTAATGCATTACATATGTTGGCAAGAGTTAATAGGGAAGTGGAAATTTAACAAGGGATACTCGTTGCCTACAGTAGCTTTGCAGATAAATTGCTTATCCCTGTAAAGTATGCAAAGTTTGTTCAGATTTAGAAGTTGATGTTTTTTGTTGATTTTTTTTTTTTGAAAGGTGAGGTGGTGAATGGCTCTGGGAATGATAGTCATACAGTACATTAGAAACAAGGTGACTTGTTACAATACTGTGTTCTTGTATCTTGGATTTGTTGTTTAGCCTGTGTTTATAATGTTCAATGCAGCTGTTTTAATTGTCGCAGAATGCTGTAAACATTAATTTTTAAGAGGATATATATCATACTGATACTCTGCCAGTTTCAACTTTTCATAACATGTTCATGTTGAAAAATAACCATTCATTCAATATCTTCAAAACTACAATGTGAAGGTTCTTATTCGGGGCTTGCCATGCCAAAAGTAGCACCAGTGACTAAAACAAGAAAATTGACTTTTTAAATCGTATTCTCCACATTATAAGCTTTAAAATGATATGTTGACATTTACTGGAATCAACTTACTATAATTGCCCAAGTTATCAGTAAAAGTGTACAGCTTCTGTGTACTAAAGTATACAATAGTGCCACATTCTACACTGATTACTCAGTTGAACATTAGCGACAGTACAGTAGGCCTACGCTGGTTTACGGTTTATAATTTCAAATTAGAAACTTGATAAACTAATTGAATATGCATTTGAATTTTTTATTTTTGCTCATTTCCCCACTCTACCACCAATTCAATCCACAGTAAGTAAAAGAATAAATGGTGTAATTTATATTAACAATTTAACTAAGTCCTGGTGAATTTGATGCTAGCTATTAGTTATTAGTTTATTTCTTAAATATTACCTATATTAAAATCATAATTGCCTCTTCTCATAAACAAGGAAGAGAGGTTCTCGAGCAGAAACAATATTAGAATTGTTGGACTCAACACGTCAGAAAACAAAAGCTGCATGGAGCAAGCTAGCAAAATTGTGGATGCAGTAGGTGTTCAATGTAAACGTGAATGGGCGCACCGCAATGGGAAAGTTGTCTTGGGTAAAATATATATCGACTACCAAATTAAACGTAGATTATTTACGATTATTTATTTATATCTCAGGATTTAAGTATGAAAGGAAATTTATACCACAGCTTCAGTGTAGGCCTACTAAGCTGTACAGTAAAAGACTTGCTATTGAAATTACTAGACTGGGAATGTTGTCTAACCATCTCTGCGTTTTGTACCATCCAAATGTAATTTGGTACCGTTGTTACTGCTATACGTCACCACAAATTCAGCTGCATAGAGGTTCACAGTGAACAGATGTTATTGATATGTTCACAGTACTTTACTGGTCATCTTTAAGGATCGTGAACGTATAAAAATAGATCTTCAAGCAGTTCCTTTGCTGGGAATATTATATTTCATGAATCTGTACCTTTTTGGATACTAATAATTGAAAAAGCATGTTGCTAATCTGAAACAAATATTTGCACTGTCTTAGTATACCCCTGATACAAATTTTTATTGTTGTAGCTCTTTGGGATGTTAATTTTTAAAATGAATATGTTGGTTATAGTAATAAAAAATATTATTTTTAATAAAATTGTCCCCAGAGGACATTTTATAACTCAAACATGGAACTGTACAAGCTACCACTGGAAAAATAATTCTAAGGGATTATTTCATTCAACTTGGCTTCATACTATATCTGTATCTCAATTAGTAAAGCAACCAATCAGAATTCATGTAGGCAGTCTCAAGTTAGAATTCTGAGGCAAACAATATTTTTCTGTATAAAAAAAAAAAATTCTATCAGAGTATGGAAGTGTTTGCCAGTAATTATGATTTATTACCAATGTTATTTGTATGCAAGACCAATATTACATTAGTTAACTGAATGCCTTAATGTACATTAATGTGACTGTGAGTGTTGATTACAGCTACAGTTGTTGGTGGTTATGATATTGTTGATAGTAATGATGCTGATGATGTTTGATGATAATGACTCAGAAATCCCACTTTCTAGGCTTTCATCCATGTCATTCTTAGAGACAAGCTCAATATGTGAGTGATGATATCACTATTACAGTGTACTGTTGTGACTTACTGTAGTGCTAACTTTTTGTATTTAATAACTCGCAGGCACATCTAATAATGTACAGTACCTGTACTATTGAAGCCTGTTCTTTAATTAAGTTGTTATACATTATGAGAATTAAAAGGATGATTAATTATATTTTGGCACATACAGTCTTAAGTTGTGTGTCATGTTCTTAAAGTACTTGTACTTAGCAAGTTGTGAATAAATACTAAAACTAAGTACTTTGTAATGCACACAGAAAATAATATTTGCATTTGTGCATCTTTTTTTTTGCAATTTCATTTTATTCTGTGACCTTATAATACAGTATAGCAAAATTGAACAGAATAACAGTATATTCAAAAATTAATAAGGAAAACATTTTAACTTTACCAAGAAAAGATCCCCAAACGTAACCTTACAAATACAGTATATGAAAATTGTACCAGATCAACATTATTTCAAAATTAAAAAGGAAACGAACAGTTTTAACTTTACTGAGAAAAGATCCTAAAAATTTAACTTCTCATTCAAAGTTAGGTTTTTTTTAAAAAAAAACATTGCATCTATACAGAAGCTAAAAGACCCAACATATTCATGTATGGATTAATGAAGTGAAGGTTCATCTAATGCACTGCAATTTGAGCGATATTTTAAGTGTGCCTGCTTGGAGCTATAATAATGCTAATTCAGAAATACTATTTTGACATGTTGCTCACATATTTCAAGAATTAACAATAATTAACAGATAATGAGAAGAACCTTAAAAGTTACATAATGAAGTTATAATTCCAATGTCTTGGTTGGTTGACTCAATGTAATGAACCAAAATTAAGTATATTTTAAAATGCCTTTGGGCATTTGGTCCATGATTGAGAGGTTTAATAAGTTACACTTTGTCTACTTTTTAAACTTTATTGTAAGTAGATTACTTGGTTTGATTTTTTTAAAATATTAAAAATATTACTTGGTGGTGGACCTTTTAGAAGGTACTATACATTCTAATGACACGCATGACTGTATTTTGAATAGTTAACCTTGTTGATAGTCTTTAGTGGTCGATATTTAAACTCATTTATAACTATTTTAATAAAACTGCAAAAACATATTTTGTAGTAGGAAAACCTCATTCATTTCAGGGTTGTTTTTTTTTCCCATAAATTTTTCAGATTACATGGACCAAGATTTGATTGAGAGAGCCAATAAGGAGCGAGCAGAGATTGTTCAAAAATATGAAAAAGTAAGTAAAACATGGTATTTTATCCAATTGACAGACAAGGAATGTTACAAAATAATATTTCAAATTATATCATTTTAATTTGTCAAGCAACACTTCACTTTCTTTGATGTTAATGTACATCAAAGTACATTATTTCTGGTCTAGTATTCACTATAATATTGTCATTACGGTTTTATTAATGATAATGTTTAGTAATTAATCTTGCTTGAAACCATCATTCACAATAGATATTGCACATCTGTAAGAATAGAATTAGTTTGGTATAGCCACGACAAGCCATACAAAAATTATACCAGGACAGAGCATTAAGAAAACAAAAAAATCCTTGAATTTTAAGCCTACTAGTTACCATATTACCTACCAAAATGAATAGATTGGATAATGGTTAGCAATCAACTGTTAAAGTGCGGCCTGCAGTTAAAAAAGAAAAATAATCGCCGACCGGCCATCACAGATTTTCAAACTAATGAATTAATGTACAGTATTTCCTGTACTTTGTCAAAAAAAAGAAGGGTTTTCAGAGGATGGCTCCTTACAACAAACTGTTATTTTCAATTCGTTGTATTGTTTGTACTGTAGGCTTTAGAATATATGGTGTAGTTTCTGTTCGTGTTTTATTTGAGTAGGTCCACAATGCAATAAAGGCTAACTAAAAAAACTAACTAAAAAGCTTTCTAGGATTACAGTCAGAAGTATGTTTGATGTAGGAAAGAATGTATAATTCTACAACAGATTGCGATACGCATTTTGTTATCAACAATGGGGCCAACAAACCCACATTTATAGCACTAGATCAACCTTTGTTCTTCTGTGTATGCCTACACACTTGGGTGCACGCAGTACTACTCCTACAGTGTTGGGCGAGTCCCAAATACCAGGCTAAAAAACAGAATCCATCCTACTGTATGCTGTACATTAAAAAGTAAACATAAATGTTGTTTTTTTATTAATAGTATAATTCATCGTTGTTTCCACGAACCGGCAAATCGCGATTGAAATTTTTGCGCTTTTTTTTGCAAATTTCTGACAAGAAAAAAATAATCATAGCAGAATTCTTTTTATATATATTATGTAAAATATATTAATAAATTGTAGTTGTTATGTTGTTATTATTCCCATTTAATTATTAATTAGCTAATTAAGATGTTCGTGGGAACATTACTTATGACATTATTGGCAGTGTATGCGGTTTTCGACGGATATTCGTCACTTTTTGAGAACAATATTACACTGTGCTGCTATCAATACGCGGTATTTGCTGTTGTCGCATTTGTATTTGCATATTATACACAAACCCACATATTGGTGGTGTTTTACTGTAGTTTAATTAAGAGCATGAGGCCACTATTGTTAAATACCTAAAAACATAGAAAACATGAATTATGTGGATAAATATAATCCTATAATTTACAATAAAATTTATTTAAAAAACGGTGTAAATCAGATAAATGTTTAATTAAAAAACAAGTTTTATATGGACATAATTATGTTGATTTTGATAATGCTGTTATTATAATATTAACATTTCTGTTAATTTTGTTTATAAGTTAATCAATAATAGATCACATTAAAAATTTCTGTTATCTAACTCTTAATTTTTGTGTGTTTCATTCAAATTGTATCATTAATAAAGCTATCATAAATTGGCCTATTAAAGTAGATTAGGCCTAGTGTTTGTTATTAGGGCCTGGCGTATATATAGGTAGGAGGCGTGTAATGGGGAGCTGGTAGGGTGGCGCAAATTTGAAGTTGTACATTAAGTGGGTAATCGATGACTAGTAAAGGGATAATAAGCTCGCAAAATAAGGTGATTTTATCTAATTTGATTTTGTTTGGTTTCGAATATTTACAATGGTGGGGGAGGAGAAGACTGAGGTGAGCGTGTATTGTTAAGGGTGAATGGAGTTCCGCAGCCCCTAGATACGCCAGTGGCCTATTGTATGATGTTCAGATACTGCTAAAATCATAATGTTGGCCTGCTATCAGGTTGGCAATTAATATTTTATTTGTTGGCCTATAGGATATCTTCCACCACTTGCCGACGGTCTAGGCCTATATTGTTCTGATATTTCTTTCATTTTTTTCTTCACATGTTAGGAGCTTTGCTAACCATTGTCTTATTAACTGCAATTGACCGAATCCATCATAATCTAAATTGTTTGATTTTAGATTTTTCTAGCTCTTGTTTCTCATAGCTCATAGGTCTATAAATTGTGCTGTTTGAAGTATTTGCTACTGTATTTACTGTAGTTGAGGCATTGACCGCTGCTCAGTGGTATTCGCCACTTCGTGTGCCATATAATCCTAAAGTAATCTTTATTCCCCATATGATTAGTTAGTGTAATTAGTTAATTAATTATGATACGAATTTGACATTGGGACAAAATGTTCTTTGGAATGTATTGTATGTTATTGAAATCTGAAATAAAAATTTTGGTGCCAAAATCGCGATTCGCCAGTTCCTGGGAACAGCCAAAAATTGATAGTTGCTGTAGTTGGTAATTGACAATTTACTGAATTTAATTCATATAATTTTTAGATTAAAAACGTGTTTATACAAAAATAATATACAAAAATAATAAAATAAATGGAAGATGTTTGTTTCTAATCGATCAGAACCCTACCAACCTCCAACCGACCAAAATATTAATTAGAAAGGCTCCTTTTTTTTCTCATCTTCTGATTAAATTGTTTAAAGTGGTGTCAGAAGTTTATATCTTATGATCCTTTTAACTAAAATATATATTAAAAAATCAATAACCAATTTTGTCACATTGCTAATAATAGAAAAGTTAGTTTTCCTGTCCATAACCTTATATGAATAGAGCTTCCGGAAAATGGTTGCAATATGTGTAATAATATTTGTGGTTTAAATTCCCTGTGGTTAAATGGAAGATCAATTATTCATTGGTGATTGAATATAAATCTGTGTTGTTGAAGCAAAATAGTAGCTAGTATCCAAACACTAGAACATGATTTCCGATCAAGATAATAGAATTCACTTTCAGTCAAAGAATCTGGTAGGTGTATTTTTGGTAGATTTTTGAATTTATTTTTTTTTGCAATTGTAAGTCTGTGGATTTATGGAACTGATGTTTTGTTATATAAATAATATTTTTACACAATCTGTGTCATCTGCTAATGGTCGTTAGCTGTATAAATGTAATGTTTACAGTTACCACTTGTCAACAAATGGTGGGTAAGCAACTGCCTGCCTTGTCCTGTACGGTCCATGCAAGCAAAACTATAGCCTACAAACATCAGTGACACGTTTGTTTGACCTCTTTGCACTAATGAAAAATTAATGCACAGATTTGGATTTGAAAAAAATGTTGAAGTTCAAATAATGATGTCACAACTTATTAAAATTAAGTTCAGGTACATTGAGGTTAAGGCATTAGTATGCAGTACTTAACAAGTCTCCAACATACATCTCTTAACGAGTTATTCTATTAGTAGTTCAGTAATCAGCATAATGCATTAAATATACAATGTTAAATGCTAAATTGACAGTCTACTTGTTCACCTTGGATGCTAGTGCCAAGTGTGACAGCTCACCCTCTCAACTCAAGTATCCTTACATCATATCTGCATTGTAGAATTTCCAAGCTTGAGATGAAATGAAGAAGTAGGTTATAGTATGTGTAGACCTGTACCTTAGATGACATCACACCTAGTAGATATATGATTGGCCAACTGATGATGAAGATGATTTGATTTCCTTCATTATATTAGCATATTATATGTTGCTTGAATGGTCTCAGGTATACAAACAGGTAGCCAATGTGTTTAGAGAAGCAATTTAATATGGTAAATATTGTTCTAATATACTGTGTTTTTTTATATCAAATGGTAAAATATGATTATAACTGTAAATTGTTTTGAGTGAAATATTTTTTTTCCTAAAAATTGTACTAGTATTTTCTACATTTTTTTTTTTTTTTTTTTGTGAAATAGGACATGTCGCTAATGCTACAAAAATAAAATATATTCAGAAGGCAATTAGACCAAACTATAAAATTTTTATTCCTCATAAAAAGTGAAGAGGATTTTGGTTTGTGAGCGAATCGCATGGTGGCTGCCAAGTCTGTAACTTATTGCAGCTACTTACTGGTACTGCTAGTAGAATTATTGAATATCATGATTTAAAAAAAATGAATTAACTTCCTGTACACCAGTGTTTTACAGCATAGTTTTGAAAAGAGCCTTGAGAATGTACAGTACAGTAGGTTCTTCACTGAGCCATAGTTTGGTGCAGGAATATTAGTTTAATTATTTGCTTGCTGTTGTTACAGAATGTGTTGTTAAATTCATTAATATAATTAATTGCTGCGAAGCAGCCAATTCATATTCTTGACAGCAATTTGACCTCTGAAAGGTCATTGTTTGTCAAAAATCAATCGTCTGAGACAACTGAAAAGCAGAGTTTCCTTCTTTCGTTCTGCCGGGTAAAATCAATTACTTTAGGCGACGTTTGTAGACTAACCTACTCGTACCAACGTCGGCATGTCGCGACGCTGGAGTACTATTCAGCGTTTTTACTATATTTCTAGGTTTCCTATATTATTAGAACAGCGTCGGTACAATAGTGTTTTGCTGCAGTGACATCTCTCTGCTGGCGATGGCTCGCTGCTGCTGGCGATGACTCGCTGCTGGCGAATCGATCTGCGCATGTGTATCAAATGGTATTTATTTCCGCAAACACTATGCCAGTCTACAACAAGCGTCGCCTAAATGTAATAATTAGCACGTTGAAATAGGCTAGTAAATAAGTTTATCTGGGTTCGTAAATAATATTGTCCTCAAAATATTGTGGCTGAGACATGAGCCGATTAAACGTAGAAATATAGACAATGGGTCGTGCTGGGTTTGTTATATTTTTATTATTCATTATTTTCACTTGACTCGCATAAATAATTTTGTTCGAAGAACATTTTATGCAGTTGTACTTCGCAGCACTTCACTTGCAATTTGCAATTTCTAGTTAATAGTTATTATACAGTACACATTAACACCGCCCACCAAACAAGGAGATGTCCATGTTTGGTAACGCAACGCTTGACCGCTAAACACGGAGATCTCCGTGTTTCAGATTTTTTTACGTAATCCAATAGATGGGGTAATTACAAACATGTACTAACAATTTAAACACTATATTCAGTCTGGACCGTAAGTATTTCACTATTTGTTTGTTTACATTAGCGTAGAGCGGTATTACTTTACTTTCACGAAATCGCGATTTTCTTAACTTCAATGTGCGAAATTGCGTAAATATCTAAAAGTGTGTCATTTTCATTTTACTGTTACAGGTCAGAGATTGTGATTAGAATAAAGTGTTTGGTACCATTGTAAAGCTAAAATGTTGTTAGTTCTTGGAGTATTCACTACATGTCAATCTGATCACATACTTACTCTCAACAAGCTTTGGCAAAGTGTTAAAATTTGCTAAAAAGTCTGGCGGTTGCTGGTACTATTTTTTTAAACCCCTGGTGGTCAGAGTGTTAACAATATTAATAGAAATGTAATAAATAATGTTTTTTGTTGGTTTTCATATGTACCCAATGGTTAATGTATGGTGTTATTTAAAAAAAAAATTATTATTGTATTTAACTTGCATAATTATTTTTTTTTGTTTTTAAGGGCTTTGATGAGACTGCAGAAAGCGATGCATGGGAAGACTCCGGCTTCATCATCTATAAAGTGACGGACAGGTTCGGCTTCCTCCAGTAAGTAGGTCTAAGCCCTGCAGCATCCAGGGATGTTTTGTCCTCGCAGCACCAATATGTTTGATTGCCAAGTGTGTCCTCGTTTACTCTCTTTCTCTCTCTCATGTGTAGTACTATAAACATTCTCAATTTTTCTAATAATCACGTCTCAATCTACAAACAGTATTTAACATAAAAATGATTGTTATTCTTACCGATTTACTGTGTCATACATACATGCTCACAACCACAACAATACATACCTGCATACACACACATACGTAAATATACATACCAAGACGTGGGGAAGGGAGATTGAGAAGAGATCTGTCAATGAGGCGCATTTCAAATACTCAAAATGTCCCATGGCGTAACTGTGTCCCCATAAGCACGTGATAGTGTTTTACACAGAATATATGTCACATTCATGAAATATGGAACAGTATACTGTACCCTCATACATTTTGTGTACATATTCAATTCATACAGTAAATATACATAGATTTTTTTTCAAGAACATAAATTACCATAATTTAGCCAATTCATTATTGTGATTTATTCATCAAATAAAATAAAATTGTGAAAAATTTGTTTTTCGTATTTTGATTAACCCTAGTGTAAAACAATTAATTTGAAATACATCTGTAACACAATGTACGCATTATGTTGTTTTACATGACATAAATTATGGTGCCTGTATATTACTGCCAATAGCAATCATATCCGTGTCAATATTAGTAATTGAATAAACAATCAGAAAGGTTTTTGAAACAGCCATACAAAAGGAGTATGTTTACCATTTTTGGATATATACATAATATGACAATATTCAAATTATTCTGCGCTTTGTTCTTTTTTTACAAGGAAATTTCAAAATACATTAATATGCTATACCTAATATTATGGCATTATTCCACATATTCCATGCTACAATGTTTCCCACTATTATGATTAATTCATACATTAACTGGTAGGTTATTTCATTCTAATTAACAGGAGTCATATTTCATGAAATGTACAATGTGATTATTAAGTTATGATAATGATAAAATATTCATAATTATGCAATCTTGTACTTTGTTGTATACAAATTATGCAAATAAAAAAACTTGGATATTTAATAATATATAAGTATATAGTATAATTTTATATGAAATAATTATATTATGAATAAAATAATACCGTTCAAATGCATTGGTAAAATTGTTTTTCGCATTTATTTCACACTATGACAATGTGAGTAAATACAATATTAATACAATATCATGAGGCATTTCTGAATATGTAATCTAAATATATGAAATTATTATTTCAATTCATAATTATAATTGCCAAATAAGTAACTTTTTTAATTAATTAATAAAATCAGATTTATAGTGCACATACATACTGTATCTAGTTATAATTAATGCTCAGGATGATGTTAAAGTCTTGTATTATAATTTGTAGATACTGTAAGCCAATTCTTATCCAAGTATAATTAGGAGAAAATTCCATGATATCCAAAAAGCATTTAGACATTAAGAGATTATACAATTGATCACTGTGCAATTAGACATGGGTAATTAAATTAAGTCATTGATAATCGGGCACGGCTTTGCTACTGTGTCTTTGTATTCAGGCAATTTCACGATGCATATTAAATCTAAAAATATGTCAACATTATTTATATAATAGTGTATTATATATTCTTGTTGTCATGACTGCCATAAAATTTAATTGTCTTAGTATATGAACCAGAAACATATTTAATATAGTGTATTTTAAGAACTGCTTATAAAGATGTACAGATTTTTCTGGTAGATTGTTTATAAAATATAATGCAATATTATCTTCCTTCTGTGGTGTATACTTAACATAATGCTGTTTTTAGATATATATTATATAATTATACAGTTTTAATTTCAAAACATATCTGAAAATGAAGCTTTTTTTTGTGAATAGAATATTATTTAACAATTTTTTGTGTGTTTTTCCTACCACAGTAAAGAATTTATTCCGGAAACTCTATCAGAAGAGGAAAAAAGGGTAAATTTGTGAACAACATGATTAAATATATTTATGGCTCTTGTTTTTTTAGTCATTGTCTGGTGTATTGTAGTTTCTGCAAATTTTAATATGTTTACCGGTACTTAAATTTAATTAGAATTTGTTGTGATGAAACTTTGTTTGAAAATGTGTTGTTTCTTAAATGTGTACAAAGAGAAAACAAAGGAAAAAAATGAAGAAAAGGAAAAAAATGGATAAAGAAATAGCTAAATAAAAGAAATAGGTATAAAGAGAAGAATGAATAAAATGTTAGAAGTAGAAAACAGGATGAAAAGAAGGAAGTTGAAAATTATACCAGAATTTGTTTCCATTTATTTTTAAATGAAAGATGAAGAAAGGTCAGAATGAGGTAACGAGGAATTATTAAAACTATTTATCTTATCGGCAATGAAAAATTTTATCCCGCTAGGCAAAATTAACAGAAATAGACCGTCGTGACAAGTGGATGAAAATGATAAAGCAATGGAAGAAGTATTGCCCAAGTGAAAAGGTAAACAAACACAAGTAAAATGATTTTTTTTAAAATTAAACACATTTTTCATATAGTTGAACATCATTCAGCAATCAAGAAAAATTTCATATAATATAATATAATTCATATTGGTGACGTTGACAGAAAAAGTATCTTGTACCTTGTGCCTTGGGTTTCTGCATCACTGTAATAGCCTGTATATTTATCAACCATACATTGTTTTTATCTGATTTTTATCTACAAAAATTTACCATCATAACAATTGCAGAGCCATTAAAATATTTTTTTGAAAAAACCCCCAAAGATTGGCTTGAATTAGCATGCAGTGTTATCTAAATATTTTTCTGCACAGTGCCTTTTAAGACTAGTTCATAATTTGCTTTTCATTCTATTTATGCATGTAACATTTTTAATAATTTTCAAATTCTGTTTTTTTACGTATTCTACATTTCTATTTCAAAATATTTAATTTAAGATTAAGATGAACATACAGCACATTAAAATATTCCAAATTAAATTTTTTTTCACTAATTCTTAATTTCCATTTTTCAAATTTATTTCAATTAAATTTAGATGCTATTTCTATTAAGTCAGACATGTGTTTATACTTTCAGAAGTCTGCAAGGAAATTCAAAATTATAAAAAAATTATTTGAATGTTATTTTTATAAATGTTAAAATTATTTTACCTTATATTGAATTAAAGTTTTATTTTTATGAATTATTTCAATGTTATGGATGATTATTTTAACTTTTTTTTAATTGTGTCATATGTTTTTATTTGACAAGACAAGTCTTAAATGACATCCCAAAACATTTTGCAGAATTTTTGAATGTTATTTATTAAGATATTATGATTATTTTAACTTTCAAAAACTGTATCATATGTTTGCAGTTGACACGACGTGTTTATAAGGGGATTCCAGATTCATTACGAGGAAATATTTGGATAAGGCTTTTGGACATTAATAAAATCAAACAAGAACAGCCTAATATCTATGAGGTATGTTTTCTGCTGACCACAGCACTTAACACTTGATTAACTACAACAGTGACCATGAATTTCATTTGACAGATTTACTTTATGTCCACAAACATTGATTCCTAGAGGGGTAGTCACATATTTTAGTGGGAATGTTCCACATTTAAAGGGACAGTCCCATTTGTTAAACAGATTGCTCTGTGTGACATCATGTCAAAGGGATGGTCCCATGTTTTATAATAGCGAAAGTCCCATATTATGACGTCATCATATCTTGGATGAGACACTTCAACACTTACCCCGGTATTCTTAAAACGAACTTTAGTCGTAGTTCGAGCTAAAACTTTAAAATTACGTCATTTCGTATTCTTGAAACAAACTTCGACTAGCACTACGACTAAATGACGTGAACCTCGACTAAAATGATAACTCCGCAGGCCGATTTTTTTAGTCAGCCTAGGGTCAGGCTAAATCGCCGACTTGAAATATTTACCCCACTAAAAACGTGTTTTTTGTAACTCACGATAAAGTGAAACAAATAAAAACGATTGTATACGCAGGTTTGATATATCTTCGGTGTGTTAAACAAAAGAGACATCAAGTTTAGCTTCCAGGAGGAGAAATTAACATGTTTTGCTAACCACATGCGATAGTTCCTGATTTGCACGAAATCCTCTCGCCTTGCGATCACGTAGTTTCACAATAACAACAACAAAGATGGCGCCGCCCTCGCTCGGGCTCAACTATAATAGTTCTCCAAAGAAAGCAAATTTTCAGTGTCTGTTCAAATTCTCTATTGTAATATGTTAACAACTAATATAGTTATTATTATAGAAAATTAATTAAGGGAATGATGGTCTATTATGAATTATGAGGAAATACGTTTTTGAACCACAGACGGCAGCTTAATATTCATCCGCATTACCGGATCTCTAAAATTTCGTCTGCTATTAAAGTTTGCCCTTTTCATTGGTTAGTTTGATAGTCGTGGCTTGCCAGTCATCTTCCTAGGACTTGATTTAGTCGTAGTTAAAACTTCGACTACATTGTTTGTGAATACAAATTGAAGTTAAAGATGCAACTAGCACTAAATGAAGTTCTAGATCGAAGTTCGACTAAAGTTTGTTTTAAGAATACGGGCATTAGTGCTTTTTTGTAGATTATTTATTTGCTTAACTGTATCTTGCATTTTTTTCTTCTAATGTTTTTTACTGTATGTGGAAAAATCTGATATAAAGTAAATTGAAATTGAATATATTAAAAGGACAGTCCTGTGTTATCTTGTTAAAGGGACAATCCCACATGTTCTTAAACAATAACATACTCATATATGTCTAGTGCTTTTCAACAATAAACATTAATTTGTCCAGATGAGGCTGCATACACTAAATCATAACCAATGACAGTAGTGAACTCTACTCTGGCTGATTGTAGCATCTCATAGGTTCTTGAAATACAAGACAAGTGCATAGCTTTTCCTAAATCACCACTTCAAACAAACATTGAATATACAGTTGAATTACATTAACTTAGTATACATTGCCATAAAGATCACTATCAATAATAATATGTCAGTTCGTTAGTATGGTTTGGACTTCCCTCTTCCATATTTATAAAATTGGAATCTATGCATACTAAATGATACTATGATAGATATATCTGTTCAGAATAAATAAATCCTTGTAGAGCCGCTATGGCCATAGGACTGGAGCTGATCTCCAGTTTCAAGTAGCGTGAAGCAGATGAGAGAGTGATGCTCCTCCTGTGTGGGATGCTAGTCCACCATAGGTTACTCCCAGTAATTTGCTGGTACACATTGATACAGCTGGTAGACTGAAGCAATGTAGATAAAGTGGCTTGCTCAAGGACTCAAGTGAAATGCACAACAAAGGATTGAAACCCCGACCTTGGGGTTGGGAAACCATAACCGTTTCCACTGCGCCAAACCGCCTCTACATTTGTTCAGAATAATAAAGTATGATGATAATAGTAAAAGTGACCTATATATTCTATATTTATTATTGTCACAATCCAGTTTTATAAAAGGGTTTATACCATTGATTTATTTCCTGAACAATATGTTATTGATCAGCTTGATGAAGTGTTGTTGATTAGTATCGGTCGGTCCCTTTTGATTCTACCTGGAATTTTATAGCCCAACTAGACAATAATGTAGGTTTGATGTATATCCATTGGCCTTTTTAAGTTTATTTAAACTTTGTTGCTATAGTAATAAAGATCAAATCAATCAATCATAATAAACACCTGCTATATAATATCTCTATTAAATATAATGCTGTGAAATGTTTGAGCTGCAGTGGTCCTTAATCATTAGTATTAATTTGATTTAGTTTTTGAAGTGTCTTGTGTGGTTCCTTTATTTAGTTTAATTCTGGAAACTCTTTCCAACATAATCTATACCACTGACCTAAAGATTTTCTATATTGTGTTTACATTATACTTGCTCCATTGTTTATATAGCAAGTATACTTTGATGATCCCATACAAACTTTCATGAGGCCAGGTAGCTTTTTGAAAGTCCTATACTCAACATATTCACTCCAGGCATGAGACTCGCACCAGACTTAAGTCACGCCTGACATGATTCTACCATGACCATAACCTATTAGGCTTTGAATTGCAAATGTTCTTCCTGATCACATTTATTTATATCATCCTTCACTTGTATCAAATTACATTAACAACCTTTAGTGAGGTCATGAAACCTCTGCCTGTACAAATAGAAATGCATAACCCTTTCATATTCAAATTTTAAGTTGTTTATTTTAAATACATTTTCCTTTCTCAGATAGGTCCTTTCTCTAATTTTTTTTTTCTCTCTAATTTTTCCTTCCTCCTGCATAGAATATATTTCCTGTGGATTGAATTGAAATTGTTAAACAAGTGGTTCACTGTTATATTAAGTAGTGCTACTATATGCATACAAAAGAGCAGGAAAACTTGAATAAAATTCTCAACAGAGGGCCAGTGCCACTGTTGGTTATGTCGTTTTCTTGTAAAACAAGAGACTAGGTTTCGCATCTACATTAGGTTGGAAAATCTTTTACTGCCGCAGATTCCACTTTGTAATCTACAGTACAATATATCATACATTTACTGTATTAAAGTAGTTAGAGTTTATCCCTTTACATGTACCTCTGTATAGTTTAAGTAAAGGAATTAAGACATTTGTTAAAGCCATGTTCCAAAAAAAAAAAAAATGTTGATACTGTATGTTGTATCTGATTTTTGTAATGTAATGTAATGTATAGGTTGTTTGACGTAAACATGGAAATGGTTAATAAGATACAGATTTTTTAATATAAAAAAACTGTGGGAAAAGGGTGGTTACGCCCCTTTTTTTCCCCTGTTTTTAAAATTCCAAAAATGTATCTCATTAAAGCGTTCCCAAGTTTTTCATCAAACACCGTCTTTGTGTCGTAGAAAATCTGTTGTACAACATATCAAAAATGTTTTTTACGGAGCCTGGCTATATAAAGCAGATTTGATTGGCAGATTTTTAGATTTGACTTTTGAATTTTGAAGTACATTATTATTATATTGCTCAGGTCCAGCTATCCTATATTCAATAGTGCTTACAGTACAAATAAACTGCAAGAAAGGCAATTCACGGTAACATTCTTGGTAATTTGCGTTGTGAGGTTCTTGGGACACATATTAAAAAGCTTTAATTGAAAATGTATGATCAGTTAAAAAATTCTTTTGAAAAGAAAACGCGATTCTGAGAATTACTATTTTAATTGAATCTATTTTAACATCTCTACATTTAGCTGACCAAACTCCATTTAAAAAGCCTCATGATATAGTCTAGTTGATATTAAAAGTTTGTTTTTATTATAACGCCAATGAATTGACATTTTTGTGTTAAATGAAAAAAAAAGAAATTAGTAGTCTCAGAAGAGAAGAAAAAGCAGCTTTTGTTGTTTTGAACTCAACTCAAACTCAAATTCTTTGTCTACTTTGTTATGTAAACAAGGAAATGGATTTTTGTTTCATCCTAGAACTGGCAAGAAGGAAACTGTTTCCACAATGACTGTAAAATTAAATCCATAGATAGAAATATTTTCCTATAATTTTTGATAATGCAAGAACATGCTTTGAATTGAAAATGCAAAAACAACATCGAGCTTAATTGTGTAGTAATAAAGGTCAGCATATAATGTTGAATACTCTAGTACTTCTTAAATACCTTATATTCTGGTGTATAAGCCGCACATTTTATACGCGATTTTCCCCCCGAAGTTTGGGGTGAGGCCTATACACCGATCATTAACCTACTCCCAAAAAGTTCAGATCGCGAGCCTCTGCAAAAATCAGGCGCCGTCTGTCTAGCTTGGGCCCATGCCAGCCCAATTAATTAGACTAAGGTAAGACCGGTTTGAAGCCCTAGTGTTTGTAATACTTTATTTTTAGCATTTAGTAATTTTGCTTTTTCTTTGTTTTACTGATTTTTCCATGTAGTTTGTATTAAGCGTAGATATGGTAAACGCACCCACCATATTTGTGGGTGCTGTTGATACCAAGGCATATGTTTAAATGAATAAACAAGTAAATGTAAAATAATTGACATAGAATATTAATTTATGAATTATTTATATGTGTTTCCCTTTGGGTATGAGAGATATTAAACTTTTAATTTATTATTATTTAAACATGAAAGGTCAAGATTAACAGTTGAACTTTCGTAAGATCTTATACAATTAAAAATCATTGTTACTATGCACAGATTAATCAATCTTTGTTTTGCATTGTAGGCATGAAATGCTCGCTAGATGTACTTTCCATTCGACTTTGCTTTAGTTAAGCTGTGGTGGCTGTTCCATCAAATGGCATTTCCCTGAAGCCATTAAGTGATTATGCAAATTGTATTTGATGACATCATCCTAATGACTTCCTATTATATCATAATCATTGTCAGGAAATTACCATTATTCCTGGAGGATGTTAAGGTTCCATGGGGAATCTTGAGGATATATATTAGGAGTATGGTAATGTGTAAAAATAGATAAATTACAGTATGCTAGCAACCATAGTGTGAAGCTGGACATATTTTTAAACTATGAAGTCTAAAGCCCCGTCCAGACTATCAAATTTTATTGGACATACAGTATGTGACATGCCTGAATATTATGGCTATGATGACATCACATCATCACCATATATAGGCACATCATGACTATATATGGGCACATCATGACTATACTGCCGTAATTTGGAAAAAGGCATTAACTCCACTTTTTGAGATTTTTGGATTTTTGTTTCTATGGCATCCTATAGATGTAATCTATCATGTGAATTGATCATATACCCCCAAAAATGTCCAGAAATATGAAATAAATATTATATTTACGCATTAACTCCAATCCATGAATGCAGAATAATTTGGAAGAAGGCATTATCTCCACCAAACAGTGAACAGATCATAATGAACCAATCACAGAAGACAATTACTCATAGTTAATTAGTCATGATAGCTTGTAAATGCACATAATGCCTAGCTTTACTTCGGTTTAAAAAAATGGCATATTAAAAAATCTTCTACCACATGGACTAAATTTCGTGAAATATATAATTGACACTGGCATACATTAATTGTTTGTCAGAAATACTGTAATTTGGCTAGGTAAGATACACATTTCACTGGAAAAACTGGAGTTAATGCCTAACTTCAGATTTTTCACGCACCATTGACTCCTGTTAAAATTTGGAATAGTGCATTATCTCCATTTAAATAGGGTTAAAGAACAAAAATCACCATGAAAATTATTTAATATGTTTTTTAATTATATGTTTAGTATATTTGCCAAAAAAATTTACTAGAATTCATTTCCAGTACAAAAGGCTAACGACAAACGCGTTTTGCTCAATAACTCAAAACTAGGATTATATATAGCTTTAAATATGTTCGCTTAATTTCAGGATCATTACAAACAGTAAATAGAAAAATCACGAACACAGTCTATAACAGAAGAGAGTAGAAGATAGACTAGACCTGAATGATATATATATTTTTTGCGATATACTGTACCTTATTAATAAATAATTCTTAAATATTTAATAAGAAGTTTAAAGACATATTGTCCCTTGAAAATAACAAAAAATCCGTTGACATTGTTTTTTATATTTCAATTGGGACAATGCATCGTTAATAAAACTTTAAAATACCTTTTTGTAATTCTTCAAAGGGCCTTGAAAGGTTGACGAAAGAACGTTTTTGACATCATACGACATTGAGTTTGTATTACCATAGCTAACGACCATTAAGATGAGCAGAAAGAAGGAGTAGAAGCAAATTTCACGAAATATTGAGAACATCTTGATTTCTTTGAGACGTTGCTCTCGGGCCATTTGAAGATCCGCTGGGTTTGGTGGCTTATATGCTATCTTTCGACTTTTCGCTTCTATTGAAATTTAAATATTCAGATAATCATGAGATTCTCATAGTGATAACGCTAACACTACCACTACTACTACCTCTAATACTACTACTAATAATACTACTGCTACTTCTACTAGTACTGCTACTACTACTACTGCTGCTACTACCAGCCCAAATGCCATAGGTATTAAACTAAAACCAACGTAATTACTTTACTATTAATGCTTCAAGCTTATTCTTCAACTACAAAAACAACAAGTTTTTAGCACTACGATCTTGATGTAGCGGCGCTATATATTAGAAATAAACTTCATGTATGTAATGTAAGCACTTACCAACAGGGAAATGTAGCCATTCTTCATCAGATTTTAAATAAAATTCTTCTTCATCATCGTCCATATCTTCCTCTTGTTCGGCTCCTGGCGTTTTCATCACACAGGCAATAAAAACAGCTATGAGGACAACCTGGTGATTATCAAGATATGAAATGAAAATTACATATTATTTCTTTATTTCGAAACATGCATCATTTTATCTGTAGTAAAATGTGGAAAACACACTAAAAGTTCATTGAAATACTTAAAATTACTTAAATTTTATGGGACAAGAAAATGTGATTATATCCATATTTGGGTGTAATATGACATCGATTCATCATACCCATATATGGACACATCACATAAATTTATCACATAACATTTAATAGTGTGGACTGAACTTATGCTCTGTCTAGACTATCAATTTTCTTGACAAAAAACGGTTGTATGGCCATATATGGTCATGACGTGCCTATATATGGTCATGATATTATGACTTTATGACCATATTTAGGCATGTTACATGTTTGTGCATAGATCGAAACAAAATCATCAAATGATCAGCTTTGCTAGATAGGCTAAATTCCTTCAATATGATTTTAAATAAATTATATAAACAATGACCACTTGCAACCATTTGTGAGCTATTCATCAGACATATTCGAATGTTGAGTGATGTATGTTGGTGTAATATGTAACCTTTGTAAATATGACCAGTCCATCAAGTTCTAAGCCAATTAGAACGTGTAAACATTATGTCAAAGGTCACAACGGTCACTTGTGTTTCGTTATGTGAATGCATGTGGTAACTTCATTTGTGCAATTCTGTCAATTAAACGAAGTTGAATTGAATATATTGAATTTAGTTGTTAAAACATTGTAGAGATAATATATATAGAGTTAAACGTTATAGAGATAATAAATATAAAGTTAAACACAATTTCTGTAGATAAAAGAAATTGAATTGAAAATACTGAATTTAATAATTACAACATACACATAATAAATGCCTTATTTGTATTAGTACTAGATGTGTATAAGAGACAGGCCTAGTGCTGTGCACGTGGTTGCTGTTACACATACACGAACGCTAATTGGTTGGCTCGCCCAGTGCAGTGCACATGGTTTTAGTTTGTCCCAGCAGGCCCAGACAACACCACAGCTGTTATTTAGAATAGCCATGAAGGGGAATTTCCAAGTTATCTTTGTCATATAGGTAATCTTACAATATTTTCATGTTTTTTAGTTAAAAGATATAAAGTGATGAATTAATACACTAGCCTAGCCTAGGTAATCATTCGTTCATTGAGTGTTATGTACGTCTTAGGTCAAAGGTCACCAGAAATTTAACCCAACCTCAATTTTACGAATTCCCCGATTTACGTACATCCTCCAGTCCCGTACCGTACGTAAAATCGAGGTTCTACTGTAATTACAAATGGAACATTTTCTATTCTGTCTAAGTTATTAAATATTTATGATTTATTTCATTCAAAGATAATGACATTGAGTTGCGCTCAAGGTAATATTGTTTGATAGACCGTGTAGCTGAACAATACAACTGTTTATTTTAATTACATATCCAGTGGAAAAAGATATACTGTGTAAATCAATCTTGTTTCAGTCCAGTGATGCTGAGCTCACAATGGATGTTTTCATCATAGGAGTGATGTTTCACCCTACCTTTTCGCAAGTATTTGGGAACGTAATGTACTGAGTATTCTGTATGATAAAGGTAGGGCAAAACATCACTCCTATGATATTATGCTGACGCAAACTCACATCAAAATAGGTGTTGTAATCGTCGTTTGCGAAGGGGAACTAAGAAACTTATGACAACTGATTATAACTTTATTGTTAATGTACAACGATATAGTACAGGTGAAACAAAGATAAGGCACAGGTCATTTCTTTTATTAAATGAGGGAAATTTTAGTTTGTAGTTTAACATGTTGACTGGCAAAAGCCTTTTTTCCCAGTTTAATTAAGGCAAAGTGTGCCACCATCATTCCCATAAACTGTAATGGAACATGAACAAACGTACTGTATTTAATTTTAGGTCAATAACTCCGGGTTCTTCCCTGAACCTCCATGGGGTGAGGTCATGTTTTGGGGACCAGCGTGTTTACGTGCAGTACATTAGCGAATTTGTGTCACTGGCATCGAACGTGTTATCAGAGGTTGGGGTATTATATAATGCATAATAGTATCAATGAATGGAGCTGGTGGTGGCTAGATGAATCTTCTTCCTCATGACAATTTGATCAATTAAGGATCACTCAAGTGAAACAAATCTTGACATTCCATTGGAAACAGTTATAAATGAACTATTATTATTCAGGCAATCATAACAAATTCTACTTTCTGCTCAGTGGTCAAATGTAAGAACAAGTCAAAGAGCAACACAGCCATTGTGATACAAAATTGTATAGTATGGGTTGATCCCAAGTGCTGATGAATCTGACATTGTTTCTAAATGGTATAGAGAGGAGTGGGTATGAGGGAATCTAACATGTTGCTTTTAAATGTTTATGTAGGGAGGTTGAAGAGGAGATGGAATCTCATGTAAATATCACCATTGAAGCTAAAATCAATGGAGTATATTCATCCGCAATATTATATTATGACCTACTAGAATATTTTTTTAATTATTGCATTATTTACTGGACAAATGGCCAGATATATAGCATTTTGATGTCATCAACATCATTATCTTTATTGTTAATTTATTTGTTGTGAATTCTAATTTTTTTCTTTTGTAGAAAATGAAAAAGACTGCATTAATAATGTCTCCTGATATACGACAGATTGACCTTGATGTAAATCGGACATTTCGCAATCACATTATGTTCAGGGAAAGATACGGTATAAAGCAACAAGCCTTGTTTAATATTTTAGCAGCTTATTCTATGTACAACTCCGTAAGTAAATATTATACTTATTACTGATACAGCCTTATTTAATTTTTTTTTTTTTCATTTATATGGCATTTGTTACGAAGCACCTCACATTTTACAACAATAATCATTCATTGTAGTCATCATTTATTGTCATTATTGTTTATATGAATTTGTAACATGCTGGTACTTTTACTTTCCCTCACTAAACTTCAGGAGCGATTTATGGGGCCCTTTTCTGGCACAGCAACTACCCCTTCCCACACAAATTTTGAAAATAAAGTTTTTGGAAAAATTTACATCCAAATGTTTAGCCATCTAGAGATACCAACTGCAACAAATTTGGCCTCAAGCACAACCATGATGGGGCTGAGGCAGGCTGGGACCCTTCATTTGTGAAAGTCCCTCCTTTGGGAATTATTCAGGAATATAAACTCGCAGGATGAGATGTATGACCGTCTGAAAACGTCAACAGTCAGCACTTGAAAAAAACAGTCAGATATATCCCGTCTTAAATACTCATGTTTATTTCTAACATCATTAATAATCAAATATTCAAAGTGTATCTTGATGTAATTTGTTTTTATATATCGTAAGCTAGTGTGTGTTTGTTTGCTATTATATTTATGTTAATGTGCACAGAAAAACGCATCTTGTCGTAATATAATGCTTTATAACGTATAATGCCAGTGCTGGATACCCAGCCAATAAATCAAACATCTATGAAACTAGCGGACGTGCTCACATTCCTGGCAGAATATACCTTAGTTTACTAGCAGCTAGTAGTGATTAACACATTGGCATTAAACATACTAGGTACAGTAATATCGTAATACCTGAGTGAAAAGAGACATCTTGGACAAAGTAACATTACTAAGTGACTAGGTGAAGATTAGAACCCTTGGTTTTCTTTTGAAGCTGGATGCATACTGCAATGTCACTTGCTTTCACATTTCAAATGGATTATAATGATAATAATAGCTGCCTTGTTTTTGTATTTCACTTCAATTACAGAGCTCTGTACAAACCATTATTAAACAGCACTTTTAATCACTATTGATTAAAGCGGTTGGCTTATTTGTGAGAATATCTAATCATTGATGTTGTTTTGATGTTTTTTTCTTTAAAAATAGGAGGTTGGTTACTGCCAAGGCATGAGTCAAATTGCTGCACTACTTCTTATGTATATGAATGAGGATGATGCATTCTGGGCATTACATGTTTTACTTACGGATACAAAACATGCCATGCATGGTAAGATAGCATTCAGACACTTAGCCAACCAGATCTATTAGCACTGTAGAATAATTACCAGTATAGAATTTCCTATGACATAGTTCCTTATTATCTTAAAGAGTGAATTCAGTCTTGCATATATGAAAGCATTCTATAATATCTACAGTAAACAATTTCAGTAGAAGGGCTATCAAGTAGTCTGTAACATTTATTAGCTATGTAGGATCTGTCTCTTATACACATCTAGATGTGTATAAGAGACAGCCCCCAGTCTATTTGGCATCATTTTCTGTATCTTTCATCAATGTGACGTTAATGTACAAATGTGCTTTGATTAGTTAATTAAATGAACATCGTCGTGCTGCCTCATTTCCTAATGGGCTTAATGCTTTTTTTCATGCTAGTTTAATGTCATTTTAGTGAGGATGGTCCCAGTAGGAGAAGCTTTAAGGTATAGCATCATGGGCCTAGGGTACTTTGGTATAGCATGCATCACCCAAAGCCTTAGGTTCATGCTGAAGGAAATATGACTGATGCCTGATGGACACACACCAACCAATGGCGACACAGTATGAGCCAGACTTAAATGCTACCAAAAGCCTGCATCATTAACATGTCTCGTTATTATAACTATTCATTCTAATCTAAGAAAAACCTCTACAGTTGATCATCAGATGTCGTTTGTTTCTCCTTCCTATGTTTACCATCAAAATGAAATACTTTACCATCCGTTAAGTTGATTTTATAGAAAATAGAAATCATTATTAATATTAACTTCTTTTGACATTTTAAAAATGATGTATAGTTATCAGTGAACTACGAGCTTTCATTGAGACAGATGGCTGTAAACCCAGACAGATAATTTCTGTTGGAATGAAGTTATCTTTTGATTTCCTGACTCCATTTTTTTTTATTCAGGAATATAAACTCGCAGGATGAGATGTATGACCGTCTGAAAACGTCAACAGTCAGCACTTGAAAAAAACAGTCAGATATATCCCGTCTTAAATACTCATGTTTATTTCTAACATCATTAATAATCAAATATTCAAAGTGTATCTTGATGTAATTTGTTTTTATATATCGTAAGCTAGTGTGTGTTTGTTTGCTATTATATTTATGTTAATGTGCACAGAAAAACGCATCTTGTCGTAATATAATGCTTTATAACGTATAATGCCAGTGCTGGATACCCAGCCAATAAATCAAACATCTATGAAACTAGCGGACGTGCTCACATTCCTGGCAGAATATACCTTAGTTTAGTAGCAGCTAGTAGTGATTAACACATTGGCATTAAACATACTAGGTACAGTAATATCGTAATACCTGAGTGAAAAGAGACATCTTGGACAAAGTAACATTACTAAGTGACTAGGTGAAGATTAGAACCCTTGGTTTTCTTTTGAAGCTGGATGCATACTGCAATGTCACTTGCTTTCACATTTCAAATGGATTATAATGATAATAATAGCTGCCTTGTTTTTGTATTTCACTTCAATTACAGAGCTCTGTACAAACCATTATTAAACAGCACTTTTAATCACTATTGATTAAAGCGGTTGGCTTATTTGTGAGAATATCTAATCATTGATGTTGTTTTGATGTTTTTTTCTTTAAAAATAGGAGGTTGGTTACTGCCAAGGCATGAGTCAAATTGCTGCACTACTTCTTATGTATATGAATGAGGATGATGCATTCTGGGCATTACATGTTTTACTTACGGATACAAAACATGCCATGCATGGTAAGATAGCATTCAGACACTTAGCCAACCAGATCTATTAGCACTGTAGAATAATTACCAGTATAGAATTTCCTATGACATAGTTCCTTATTATCTTAAAGAGTGAATTCAGTCTTGCATATATGAAAGCATTCTATAATATCTACAGTAAACAATTTCAGTAGAAGGGCTATCAAGTAGTCTGTAACATTTATTAGCTATGTAGGATTGCATTTAAAATGTATTGAACGGGAAAATAATTTCAGTGGAATTATGAAAGAAATGTACCCTATAACATACAATATTGTGTTAATATGCAAGATGTAATATTCAATGTTGTACACATGAGAGCAGTGTAAGCAGTCATACATGATATAAATTATTGACAAGTACAATAGATTTATTTGATAAATTGAACTTTGACATAAGCTCTGTCCATATTATCAAAGTTTCTTTGACAAAAAACTTGTATGCCCATATATGTTCATGATGTGCCTATATATGGACATGATGTGCCTATATGGTCATGATGTGATGTCACATGTTTTTGTCAAATAAAATTTGATAGTGTGAACAGTTCTTTAGGTTGTTTACTGTTAGTCAAGGAGCACATGCATGCATAGTACAGTCAACTCTCCCAATACCGACCACCCCTTCAGACCGTCCACTTTGACCGGATTTCCGGATGGTCCGGTTTAGAGAACGTCATGTTTACCCACTTTGATTCCCTGGCCTTGAGTCAATTATAGACCTGCCAAGGTACAGACAGGTACAGCACACTGCATGTACTGTATACTGCCCTGAGAATGTCTAACATTACACACATGTGAAAAGATTGTTCATCAAATATTATTTTGTAGTCTTAATTTAGTAAGATGAATAAAGGAGAGCTAACATCCGTTGAATGTAAAATTACCAAATGTCACATGGAAAAACCCAATGGAAAGTAAAACTTGGCAAATTGCCAGTTCATCTTGTCAACCCCGAAAATCCAGCAGCGGCCGGCGTGCACGCCAATCAGAACACAGTAAAGTGTGTTAAACTTTAACCTAATGTTGAAAAGCTGTGGGCGACAGAGAATAAAAACGAAGGAATGCGGTCCAGCATGACTAGCCTTAATTCAGCAAGGTAGTGATTTCTATAGTTCCATTAGTATTGGATCGCTTTGCAGGTCCCTGCTTCAAATTATGGTAAACAAAACATGATCTTTATGTAGGAATAGTAATAATTCATGTCTGTGATGATTTATTTGAGGTATTTATCAATAAATCATTGTTTTAAACTGGGCGTCCAGTTTTCTGAAGGTGATTTTATTGTTCCGGACCGGAATTCAGAATTCTGAGATCCAGTTTTCAGGACGGATTTTAATACAGTAAGAATAGGAATGATTTCTGGGTGATCGGTATTTGAAGAGTTGATACTTACATAAGCGCCACACTGTAGCACCACACTGTTGCTACAGTGTTTTCAGTGCAATCGTTGCACTGCGTAGCAGTCCTCAACGCAATTGGGAAGACTCCCCGATTTGACCGACCATTCATCACCGAAAGCTGTTGTTAATACCGTTTAGCGATTGTGTGGAAACTGAGCTTAACTGTTTATATCTGATTATGTTCTTCCATGTTGTAGTGCACATGCATTTTTTGTACATTTATATTCACATGGATTATACCGATATTTTTTAACCTTTTTTTTTTTAAATAGGATTCTTTGTACCTGGATTTCCAAAACTAGTAAGGTTTCAGAGTCACCATGACAACCTTCTCAAGAAATTAATGCCAAAAGTTAAGAAGAATTTGGTACGTATAATGAAAAGAAAATTAATATTACCCATTTTTTATGCTAAACTTTTGAACCCATTAGTCCGATACATCTTGTTGTAGCTTGTTTTATTCCCTGTAAAGCCAATATGTATTAGCTACGCTTTAATGCATTAGAAATTTCAAATCTTTCTTTCAAAATTTATAATCGGATTAAATATCAGCTATTTATTAACATTTTCTTTGTTTTTCCTGCTTATTTTCCATCAGGATAAGTTAGATATTGGTCCTACATTGTACAGTATGAAGTGGTTCTTCCAATGTTTCCTGGATCGAGTTCCGTTTCCGTTGACATTGCGACTCTGGGATTGTTTTATGTTGGATGGTGACCGCGTCCTGACAGCAATGTCTTACACGTTAATGAAGATGCACAAAAGTTTGTATACTCTATATATTAAATTATTACAGAACATCTTACAAGCAGTAAACATTGGTAACATTTTAAAGTACATACAAATTCAAACAGGTAGAGAAGGATTATAAGAAGTCACCTTTTTAGTATGGTTTAAATAAGTACACCAACTTACTGACTGGTAGAATGTTTTAATATTTCTTAGTTTTTCCTACACACCTTTAACATTGTTAGTTTAATTGATTTTTTTCTGCCTTGTTATGTATAATTTTTATCTGTAATCTGGTTAAGATACTTGCCTATTAATCCGAGGGTCCTGAGTTCAATTCCTGTAACAGCAGGACTTTTCCCCACAACTAAAAACAACTGCACTCACTAAGCCTCATGTAGAGACTTTACTGATAAAAGCATCACATTATTTAATTTATTTAAGAGGACCCCTAAATATCAACTGACCTTTTATGATACACTGGAATGGTCACCATCTATGAAAATATGTATGTATAAAGTTTTTGTAAATACAGAATATATGTTTGAATGCAAATACTAAGACTGAATAAATAAAATTTTGAAATTTTATTTGGAATAGAATAACATTTGTTAAATGATAATGAGTATCATAATAGTATTGATAATGAAATGAATAGTTGTCATGTGTTGCTAATGGTCACCACTTTTGATTTTGAGAAATATTTTGTTCGTTTCCTAATCTAGAGGCAATGATGCGGAAAGAAATGGAAGATGTCGTTGGATACTTGCAAGAGGATCTTTCAAAAAATTTTGGTTTTCCAGACGATGTAGTAATAGATGCATTACAAGAGTGTATAGCAGGTTTGCTATAAACATTTGAGACTTGACATCCCAAAAACAGCATCAGTGACTTTTTATTATTTTCTTATTCACCATATTTATAAGTTTTAAATTGATGGGTCATTTACTGGAATTGACTTACTATTGCTAAAGTTATGAGTAAAAAGTATTATAGCTTCTTTGTACTAAAGTATACAATACTGCCACATTTTTATGCTAATTACTCAGTTTAATAATTAGGGACAGTAGGCTGGTTTTTGGGATGGTAAGCCTCATTTTTTATTTAGGAAATTATTTAACTCTGAAGTAATTTTTAATTCAACAATTTAACAAAAGATTTTTTGACAAAATAACTTTATAAGATACATAAAATTGGCATTTTTTTTTATTTGATACTTTAAATATCAAACAAAAAACATTCATTAGCATTTTTTTAAAATTTCCTTTTTTAAAAGAGCTCAAACGAACAAAGTTGATCAAGCCACCACCCCCGAAGACAGCAGAAGGTCCTAAGCTACCATTTGGGTTAATCAAAGTGCCAAGCCATCAGCAAGCCACAGGCCTACGAGGTGCAGTGATAGTGGATGGAGACCGCAGGCAGGTAGTGTACCCTGGTTCCAGTTGTAAGCATGCTGTGTTGTGAAAGCATACTACATCATAGTTCTACTAGAATTTTCATTCTGCACTCATTCCCTCTCATTTCATCCTGTTTCGAAATCTTGTAGCGTAGTACATTCCCTTTTTCAATTTCCTATTCATCTCATTCTAGTCATTCCACTTATTCCGGCTTTTCATTCCTCTCACATTTATTCCTGCCTTTTTTAAATATACCTGGTGTCTAGATTCTTTTCTTTTTTCCTGCATGTTCATAATGTCCAAATTTGTAGACTTTAGTATGATTAACCATGTTAGTAGTTCCCTGTTAATTATTAACATTTACAATGTTCACATCTCAGTGAGCATTGTAATATGAAATATTTTATTCATGTCTTTCTTATGGGATTCTTCAAAGATTTTCACACAAACACATATGTGCAAAGACCACATATGCATGTGCACACACTATTTCAGTCATCCTTGTCCATAAAGCAATCTCATGGAATGGTGTCTTGGGTTGTTTTTATTCTATTCTTGCTTGTAGTGTGTTAGCTCAAAAAACAAACCACCTAAATGTAACTGTCAAATTCATGTATTTTCTGCTCATGTATGTCTTGATCCTCTCACACATAGCTTATGGATTTTAGATTAACTTTTTATAAATAAATGATCATGATGATTGAATAAGGAATCAGGCCAGTTATTGTTGTAGGCATGGTAGTCAGATTTTTAATTCCCCATCCCAATTTATTTTTAACACATAGAAATGATCATTAGGTATTGTAGGACTCTTTATCAACATTTCATTGATAGTCAGAATGTTTACAACAAAAATAATCACAATGGCTGTCCACTGTTAACATTTATATATTATTCCCACCCTAAATAGCTTATTAGCGTTATAAGTAAATAGCTTGTATTGCATTACATACAAGGCCATCCCGAATGTAAGCTCACCCCCTAACTTTTCATGCAAAATGCCCTATCTTGTATAAGCCCATCTCTTTGATTTAAGATTATTTAGAAATTGCACACTGAATAATATAATGAATGAAATGTTTAATAAATTGAATTGAAATTTAGCATCAGGATGTTAGCTAGCTCTTGACTGCATAGGCCTCCCGAAGTCTGTTGTAGGCCTATTTGTGAGGCATAGGGAGTGGGTTTTTTGTTGTGAAAAAACAATTGTTGGTAGGATTTTCAACTCAAGGGCCTGGAATTGACCAAGCCAAATTTCCACTCCAATAACGATTTTGTTGTACATACTCTGTTGATAAGCATAGACTAGAGGTGGGAGGAGTTTACTATGGCCAGCATCTTTACCCCAACCTTGTAGTGGTCGTGTGAGCTGCTTGTTATCTGATACCTTTGGTCATTTTGCCATAGCTGTGGTACCTTTCCTTAATACCTTGATCATTATACTCTGTAGTGTTCCCTAATAATGCCATGGTTCTAGTAGCAATCCCTCATTGTAACATCAGTGGCTGTTCTAGGAGATGGAGATCACTGCCCTCCCCTGGCAGACACCAATAAAATCTCTGCTTAACCAAGTGAAAGGATAATAACACATCCTCATCCTTCCTCCTTTAACCAAAATCCCTGCTCTCCCTTAGATCATAGGTTCTTAATTGCCGCTCGCCTCCTTGACAACAAGTCTTTGATCTGTCACTGAACATGACTCTGGTAGCTTGTCCTGCCCTATACTTTTACATTCCTGGTTGTGGTAGCTTTTCCCAGCCCTTTAATTCCATGGTTATGGTAGAGAGCCTGCTCATAACTCCCAACGTTCTCTTAGCCATCCACTGAACTTGTGAGGGCTAACATTTCAAAGAAGCTTCATCAAATCACTGCCATTATTATTATCATATTGCTTATAAGAGAGCTATGAAAGACACTCTAAAGTTTCCCCACATACACAGCATGCATTATAGCTGGCATCAAGGTCGGTTGAAAAGACAACAAAAAATTGTCTTTTCACATTGTAGTTAAATTGTTTTGTACTTTCTTTTCACATTGCTTTGAAAAAAAATTTAGTATAGTTTTCACAACTTATAATAGTGTTCATGCCTCTATGCTACAGGAGGCTCATTTCAATCTTAACTTGCAAAAAAAAATTTAGGCTTTGGTGTTTGTGAATGTGTGTATTATAAGTTGTGAATACTGTTACATTAACTTCATCTCACTTTATAGATTTTAGCACTACCAGAAATATTTCTGATTTTGGCTTGGACCTAATGCATGGATTAGTTTCGCTACATATCCAAACAATCAAATTTGTTGTCTTTTAACCAATCAGTGGAATCATATATTGGTTTATATTGAAATATAATTTAATTTCCTAAAGTTCTCCTAAGAATATTATATCAAATCAGTCTTTTCATTTAAAACTGAAAACACCTGGTTAAAATAAAAGGAGGTCAGTGAACATCATTTAGATGGAATAAATACAGATAATTAATAAAGTTTCTGATTAATCATTTATAAAGTAATACAATATTATAATTCTCTCCATTGCCTATACTCCTGTAACACTTTTCTTTACCATGTTTTTATTAACATTATTTCTCTTACATGTTAAGTATAATTGTTGGTGACTGATTATTTCCTTCAGAAGGTAGCTGGTCGAACATCAAACTCAAGTCAGTTGGAAGCACAAGCTGCAGGCAGCGTAACTTCACATAGTAAGCCACGTCCTTCGAACTTACCAACACAATCAGTCCCTCAAAGAACTTATGTCATAGATGTGAATGCCACATCAGATGCCAGGTCACCAGGGCAGAGGTCACTAAGATCAGACCTTAACTCGTCTCTGAGTGACCGTCCTACTAGTATGCCTCCTGTAAGTCCGCATGAATTTGAACGGAGAGTTGAAGAGAGACGGAACTCTTTTTACGATAATGTATATGTGGACGACCCATTTGCAACCTCAATGGAAGAGTCCTTAGAAGCATTACACGATACAAAGTATCGTGGGCGTGATAGAGCGAGTTTTGACACTTCGAGAGAAACGTCAAGAAATGTGTCGCGTGATGCTTCACCCAGTCGATTTAGCGACCACGGATTTGAACTGCAAATGGTTGCTCCACCCGAATCTATTCCAGAGAGCCAGGAAATTTACATGATGTCAGAGCATGGAACACGATTGAATGGATCCATGATGCATCATAATGGAGAAAGTCAGGAATCATTTTCCTCAATGGGAACTGTTGTTGAAGTTTCAAGTCCCAAAAGGAAAACACCACCACTTATCAAACAAAAACCAAAGACACCTTCTCCAGATATGAATAAACCCCATACATTGATTACGAGCGGTGTTGTTCAGAGGTCTCCGCCTCCTGTCAGCCCAAAACCAAGACGAGTTAACGGCAGCCCAAGGGGCTTGCGCCCATCTGTACACTCAATGAGCTCTCCGACAACTCCAGTGCACAGTCCTATTAATGGTGGCCCGATCAGTACTTATGTGTGATGCAAATGAACGGGCTCCTGAGTGGTTATATGAATCTGCCATTGTTTGTACAGTGTATAGTTTCTATGGATTCTTAAATAGCATTTATAAGCGGCAAACAGGACGATTTCTATAATATTAGTGAGCTACTCTACTCCACAGAGATTCACAACTGGTTTTAACATAATATGGTAATTTTTCTTGGTTTGGAAATAATTAAGTGGTCACAATAGCAGCACATCATGAACACAAAGTGACTATCATCATTAATGAATGGTACGATGGAATTAGGTTTTGTAAATTCCAACTTGGGTTAATGGTGTAGTCAAATATAATGGAATTATAGCCAGCAGTTTCACAAGGATAACAGTTGACAGAAATGATGTTAACGCTGAAAATTACAGGACTGATGTGATGAAAGGAGCTTCAATTGTGATGAAGGAAATACGTGCTGCAGATAGCCTACCTTGAACTACATACAGGTAAATGAAAGAAGTGAAAATTGCGACTGATGACAAGTTTGTTGTCGAAATTCTTTGCTATTGATTTCATTATTTCATTCGATACCAATTTGCCAGTAAACTTCAGAAGATCTTAAGTATATTAATAAAGGAATCTTTTTTTCTAAGGTGTAGTACATAAAATGAAAATATAAACTGTGTTTTATCATTTGTACATTTGTATTTAAAATCAATTTATTCACATCCTTGGGTGTATGTGATTTACTTCTTCACATCTAAGCTGTAGATATTATGTGAGGCACAGGTTAAGGGGTTGAAGAGCATTTTCAAAGCAATATTACAGCTTTTATATAGGCTAGAAATGAAGCTATTTGTTTATAACTATTATGTTAATTGTATAGGAAATTATATAATGATGGTACTGTTGATCCTACCTTAAGTTTAATGTATTGTAGATATTGTTCACAATTTGTAATTATATTGTTATTTTTTTCAATTGTTTTAACTGCTGTTACATAATAACTATAACTTTTGTTTTGTTTTTTTTTTCATTCTAAATGATACAATCATTTATTTATAATGTTTATTACTGTACTTGTTTTTATATTTGTTATTTTTAGTATTATCCCACCATTACCTTAAGAAAAATACTAATATATTACTATTATAAATATTGTTGTTATTATTATTATAAATTTAACTGATTATATTTTCATTAATATCATTATGGTGGTAAAATTATAAATGATACCTTACTGCTACTTTTATTGTTGTTATTGGTATTGTTAATCATCATCATTATCTATTATTTATTAGTTTAATCATATTTATAATAATCCTATTTTTCTTTCTGTAATTGTTGGTTTAGCATTAGCATTTTTATTCTAATTTACAGAATAGATAAAATATAAGTTTAGAAAATTTTTATACATTTTTGCACAAATTGAAGATCTTTCATTAATATGTCTCATTCTGAATTTATTCTATGCAACCGGAAAACTAAATCTCCCAGAACAACTAAATGAAAAAAATGTCAGAATGACCAAGTATTTATGTTAAAAATGGCCTCCACAGTACCAACTAATCATTGCTAGTGGTAGGGATAAGAGGAGTGAGGTGGTGGGGATAAGAGCAAAGGGTAATCCACAACTGAGAAGAAACAGGGAATTTGAATTATGCAGAAATATAAACAGATTGACAATAAGTATTTAACTTTTTTTTTTAAACTTAAAGGTAATACATTTACATAAATACTAAGAGCACCACAGTTATTTTACACTAAGAGGCCCTAAGCTATTGTCTTTTGCATTATACTAGGCAGCCCTAAGTTATAGTTTTGCATTGTACTAAGGAGCCCTAGTGACTAAATTACAAGTGTACACACAATATGTATACAAAGTAAGCAGCTGTAGCTAACACCCAATATGAATAAAAAGAACAATATTTTTTTTTAAATGATTGAATTATTATTATTATTATTATTGTTATTATTATGTTATTGTTATTTATATTGTTATTGTTGTTATTGTAAATATTAATTTGATTATGATAAGGTAACTGTTGATTCGTTGTTCTGAGCATTCAGCAACCTTTCAGTGGTTTTATTGCTACTTAAACCACTTTATCTTTGTCTATATAATATAATTGATCCCAAACAGAGGTGTATAATGTTAGTTTAATGTAAGTGATTTGATAGTCATGTAGAATTTAATACTGTACTTCAAGGGTTATGTACATGTCACTAACAATATTTTTTGCCATCACATTTATAAGATGTTTGTTATATTTTAGTTTTTCTTCCAATTAATAAAATATGAGTTTGATATAAATAAATAGTTGATAAAAGGATATATAAATGGATATAAATATCTAATGTCAATATAACAGTCCATGGTTAGATTGACAGATTTATTGCAATAGTCTCTATAAACGCTAAAAAAAAATAAACAAATGTTACTAAATTTTATTTAATAGTAATTGTATTATTTACTATTATTTCTTAATATTATTAATCTTGAACTATTATTAAAAATTTTATTTTAATATTATTCTTGTTTCATCAGGAGATAACCTTGGAGAAAATTACAAAAAAAAGTCTAAAGTTAATGTACAAACATTATCAATATTTACTTTAATAATTATTAAAATAATTATTTATTTAAAAAATATGTTTTTGCCATTAAAAAAGGATGAAAGTGCAGTTCACGCTCCAATTGAAGGCTCCTATAATTTAGGACCACTTTTTAAATTTTTTTATTTATTTATTTTATTTTTATTTAAGTCCGAACTAACAATAACAGTATTAACCCAGTAATTGTTGAGAGACGTAATGTAAACCCTGAAACTACTCCAAATCTTCAGGTGATGGTCCTGAAACGGAGGGCGAACTGTATCTAGATAGTGTGAGAAAGTATGTAGAAATAAATGATCAATTGAAGAGGTAACTTGATGTTAAAAGCTGCTTATGAAGGGAAGCTCTTTATTCTGGTGGAGTTGTATACTAACAACAAAATGATTGATTATATTAATATATTGATTTTCAAAAGTAAAGACAGTAGTGGTATTTGTATACTGATATTTCACATCTGAATTTTAAATAATGCTTATTTTTTATTTGTTTTTCAATTTGTTTTTCTTTTCCTTCCCACCTAATCTAATTCTTGGTCTGTGCCTGGTAGAATCGTTTATATAATGTAGTTAAACTGAGTGATTTTGTTTTACATATGTTACTGAAAACCACACTGTAAATTTTAATAGATTTCATGGAGTGATCAAATTATTAAATGGCACAGTTTTTATAACCTAACAGTGCAAACACAAAGGGATGTGGTAGGAAGAAGGGCTGTCATTGACAAGTAGAATTCATTGTCACAATTGCATTTTTACCTTGACTGCTTTATTTACATTTTAATTTGGGGGTCATCATCATTCATCATTTTCTTCATTCTACAAGATTACAAATCATACTTTTTTCTGTTATTCCCCCATTGAAAAAAGTACACAATAAAATGATGGTTTTTGTAGTTTTTAGTTTATAATTTTATTTATAAAAGAGTACATAGTGTCGACACTGTCAACCCCTCCACTCCTAAAGCATATGTTTGTGCCCCTACTATGTGTAATTAAATATAGTCTCTTTATTGATAAATTAGCCTGCATTGGTTTTGTAACAAATAATGTAAGAATATTTACTATAATTGCACCCCTCATGTATTTTTCTGAAACCACCATTCTGGTATAGTTTGATTGTTGAGAAAATCCATTTTTCCACCCAATTTCAAAAGAGCACAAAAGATGCTCTCTTCTGTGATCCCCTTCCTCCTAAAAAAAGAGTGCATAATAAAATGATTATCATTTTGAGATCGTCATTTTTAGCTCCGATGAGGAGCTCTAGAAACAGTTGGCTGATTGATTAATAGTCTTTTTGAAATCTACTGCCTCTATTATACTGCCCTCATGAGGCTGATTGATTAATAGTTGATTGATCTGTTTTAGGTCTACTGCCTTTATTATACTGCCCTCATGAGGAGCTCTAGAAACACTCACCTGATTGATTAATAGTTGATGGATTATAAAACTTTTTTACCTCCACTGCCTCTATTATACTGACCTCATTGTAGCTTTCGAGTTTACGAGAACTTGTTTTCATTTTCATAAAAGTGTATATGTTTGTACATGGAAATGATGAAAACGAAGTGGATGACCTGTAAATCAGTCTGTTATTGAGAGGTGATAAAATATTTTATCCATTTAATTGAGCAAGCCAATGTTTTAATTGAACTTTTGTTGGTTTCCAGAATGTATATTCTTATTAAGCACTTGTTGGAAAACAGTAACTTTATGTCCATATTTATAACAACAAAAAAAACAACAAACAAACAGTAAAGCAAAACATGTATAATTTGTTTGCTCTCCATTACACTATTTGGGATTCTTTTGTTTATGTTTAATGTTAATTTTATTCCACAAAACACCCCGCCCCTTCAATTCAAATTGTTGATATTTCAACTCACTGGAATGAACGAATCATGGGACTGTGTTTAAGTTGATAGTCGTTCTTTATGTACAGGTTCTATTTTGCAACATAAATTTATAAAAAATAAATTTTAAAAAAACATTTAAAAAGACAGTTACTGTAGTTCCTCGAGTAGATAATTTCACCGTTGAGCGACAATTGTGTTATCTTTGGGGTGGGCTTGTGCCCGAGGAGGTACACTAATTAAAAATGAGGATTATTGTGTTTTTGATAATAAGTATCCAAAGCTGTATAGAAATTATGGGATGAACTAGTATAATTTATGTATGATTCTCATTTTTACAGTATCTGTGGAGAATATCTGTTTTATTTAGACTGCAAATAAACAAGAATGAAATTATTTTCTGCGTCTGGTAGCTTTATTTTCTCTCATTTGTGAGCTGTCGTGACAAAATCAGTCTTGTGGTACGCCAGGTCAATTTGATATACGTATTCAAGAAAATATATCTGAAGTGATATTTTGAGAAAAATTGGGGGATCAATTTTTCTGACAAGCTTAATATTTATATTTCATATTAGCAAAAGTTCTGAGTTGAGTTACCTAAGGTAATAATGTTTTTGAGGCACATTTTATAAAGCTGTTTTTCAGGACAAGAATTAAAAAAAGGTTGTAATGTGTGGCTACCTAACATTTCGGAGTCCATTTTAGTAATTAAATTTATTATGTAAGAACAAACAAGACATCTTTCTGACTTTTTAGCTAATCTTCGAAGTGATTTTGACAACCATGTTTTAGTGTATTTTGAATTATTTATTAATAACCTATCCTTGACAGTTTGATATTTTTTGAAAATACCTGCCCCTTTCTCTGAAAAATTAAAAAAAAGGAGGTAATTTAATCCTCAGGTTTCATTCGGTCGTACACCAATCGAGTGGAAAGTTGCCAAACATGTTGAAGCAAATCTTAATCTTCTGATGTGGTCTAACTATTGATTCCCGGCCCTAAATGCATAAACTTTTGTCGAATTAAACGGAAGCTGCTGCTGAGTTGTGGCCCAGCCAACAATTGTACGTTATAAAAATGTTAAAATTACGTTACAGTTTCATGTTCAACTTGCGTTTATTTTTGGTATTTTGTGTGTGTGTGTTTTTTTGGGTTTTTTTTTTTTTTTTTTGTAGAAACGTTTTCTGGAATTTTACAATAACATTTTGTGTTCGCTGGGGGCATCAACATTGGACTATCAGGATTTGAATGCCTATAAACTGTACTGTCATCAACATATAATTGAGGAATTCTTGATATCTTCGGGTAAATCATTAATAAAAATCACGAACAACGTCCCAAAAAAACTGACCCGAGGCCCGCATGTAATGCGTGTCAGTCTGAGCTGATTTAACCCCGTTTATAGACGCACTTATCAAAAGCATTCCTAGTCAAAATAGATGTAATCAAATGCACCTATACTGCATTCAAGCTATATTCATTTTTATTATTATTAAGGGAAGAGAGCGTAATAAACGTGGTTGTTCTGTCATATGGAAAAAATGTAGGATGAATATATCCAACATCTGGTTTGCAATTTTGCTATAGCAAACGAATATCCATCGCACATGTAGTTCAATTATTAGGATAATAAATTACTACTCACAATACAAAAAGGCTAAACAAAGCAATGTTGTTTCATTAAAAACTATTAGGAATATTGCGATTCTGACCAAACTAAATCAATACAATTCTGCTTCATAAACGAATTGCGTTCATATAAAGTGTCAAAGAATAGTACCATTAAATTTTTAAAACAGGCATCTGTTGCCTTCTCTAACGCCCACCACTAAAACCATGCATATTTTAAAATGAAACAATACTATAATTTTGTTTACACTTCATAACCAGCTTTTTATTCTGGCAAATAATGTCGGTGTCACAGGGTATTTTCAATGAAACACCAGCAAATCTGGCTTCCTGACAACACTGCTATTTACTAAAAGTATTTACATTAAAAAATACATACCGGGTCTATATATATATTGTAGGGGACTGTATTATTCTAATGTCTATCACTACGGACGCTCGGAGGAAATAGCATTTTCAGACATTTTTAGAAATGGGTTTGGAGTGTGTATGTATTCATTTTTTAAATATAGGCCTATTCAGCTGGATAAAAAATAAAGCAAAATATGCTTAGCACTTTCCAGCAAACGAATATCAAGGAATCGCACTCGAGATTTTAGAATTAAAAAAACAAAAACAAAAAAGGCGCAAAAGCCATGTGGTTCGGGTTTTTAAAATAATGAAATACCACGCATATTCCAAAAAGGCAGAACGAAGCAGCAATATTTTTTAATTAAAAAATTATTACAAATTTGAGAATGAATTTCCATGCAATAAAGAAAATTAATATTTTAAGTCATTAAACCGACATGTTGGTTTAATGACTTGAATAATGGATATTTTCAGTTCAATATCAGCATATCAATATAATTTTTTTAAATTTATTTAATATAAAAACAATATCACAACAGTCCGAAAGGGCAAGCTAGTGAGTTAACAAAAACAAAAGGCAGAACGGAGCAGCAATATTTATTAATTAAACAATTATTACAAA
>NW_022704992.1:3997619-4014873 GCF_011630105.1 Anneissia japonica | reverse complement strand
GCTCAAATCCCACTAATTAACAAGTAATTAGCAACACAAAAAGGAAGTAACAGACTAAAAATACAGTAAAAACCACCAGAAGAGGAAGGGGACAAAATCAACATGCTCCATATTCCTTATATTAGGCTACTCAAAGCAATGAAAACATCAATTGCTTCCTTTTGTCATGGTGGGGCAGTAAACGTATTCTTTTTTCCATGAATCGATAAATTCCAAAAAGAAAGGGGGTCCAGGGGGGTCTCCTCCGGGAACATTTTGATTCCTAGATGGCAGGAAATGGGCTTTTCCGACTTCTGAGGTGTCTTTTAATGACTTTTAAGTTCTTCAAAATTCAAGATTTTCCCCCTCTTGAAATCCATGAATCAATGAGAAAGGCGGGTTGGAGTTCTCCCCGGGAAAATATTGATTTATAAATGGCGGGAAATGAGCTTTCCCGACTTCTGAAGTTTCGTTTAATGACTTTTCAGTTCATCAAAAGGTTTCCCCATTGAAAACGGTCAGATAAATTTTTCTCATTCTTATTTAAATAAGCCTATTATGTGTGTACCGGTATACATACCGTACGTATTCTTTTTTACCATGAATCGATGAACCTCAAAAATATAAGGAGGTATGGAGTCCTTCCCCGAAAAAAACGCTGATTCCTAGATGGCGGGAATGAGCTTTCCCGAATTCTAATTTTCTTAATGTAACAACCCCCCGACCCCCAGTTCCGCCATCGTTACGGACTCACTCCATTCTTTTTATGTGTAATAAAGATATTTGGAAGACATGCATGCTTTCATCAATCTTATTTGTTGTCCAATTATTGATAGAAATGGATAGACGAACGTGTGAAGTATTTGTCTGACCGTTATCAGCATATGTGCCTGTGGCAGAGTATGTGTTGATTGTTGAGAAAGTATCTATGGCTATAGACCTTTTCGTCTTTTATAGGATTTTCCTTATGCATAAAAACATAGACTGTACATAATTTTCTTTCAACCTTCGTTTCCATTTCTGCCAAACATACGTTTCAGTTTTATCGGTTGTTAAGTTTTTGACATTATTTAGCAGTTTATTCAACAATTTCACCTTGTTTAGTGCCAGCCCCTTATACTTTTGTCTTAGTTTTCTATTTTGATGAGGATCATAACTATGGAGGGAGGCAGATTGGAAACTGTTTTAGTTATAAAAGTACTTCAAAACATGTGTGCCTCTATGCAACTCGGGTCTAATAAACTTACCTGGGTTAAATGGTATATAAGTATACAGATACATGGTTAATAATATTGAAAGGAACTGTCAGATTGCTAGCAGTTTAACAGGTTTTGTAAGTACCGTATAGGGCCTACTAGACTGTGTGGCAAAGGTGTTGCTAAAACAGAACGATATGCGCGTGGGTAACGATGGAGATTCTAAATAGTGCATACCGTTTTATGCGCAATTTTATGACTGTCAAACTTTTATAATAAATAAAAAAACCTATAATAATAATAGTATAATGATATTATAATTATATACAGTTCGCCGTCCAATTCGAGATAACTTTTGGACCTACAAATCCGGGGTGTTGTCCTCAGGGTTGTCTCAACTTAAGGTTAGCTTTTGTGTTAAAAGATTGATTGTGATTTGGTTCTTTAATAAGGTGGTCTTGAATTGTTGGAGAAGGCATACATAAAGCATTATGGGAAATGTGTCGTCATACCTCCCGAACACCCAGCGAGATAATCGGCTTTTTTATAGCAAAAAAATTGAACAGGGACATATGTTTACGAATCACCTCAGCTTGTGCAAAAATGTAACTGGTATTTTTTCAAATTGAACAGAAACAGGCCCATAGGTAACTGGTAACAAGGGATGCATTCATGGAAGTAGCAGAGGTTGCACAAAGCATGGTATTGTCATTATTGTCGTCATCCTCTTCATTTCATCATGGAGGAATTAACTAATTCCTCTATGAATTCATCATCGTCGACACATCATTACCACGATAAAAGGAAACCCAGACATAAATGTCACATTGATATTTTATTTGGCAATAACAATGTCATGTAAATTATTTTTGTAAAAATATATCAAATATAATTCTAAATTGTTTTACTAAGAGATACATACTGCAGCTGAACAAAATTACTATAACAACGTACTGTATTGGAATATTAATAAGAAACCTAAAATGTGTTACAAATTATATGAAATCATTAACAACGTGAAGTAACAATTATCAAAATAACAGTATAATACTGTAATAATGTAATGTTAGCTTATACAGTACATGCTAAATGTATATATGATCATACAATGGTCACACATGAAGAGGTGTACTGTTTATCTATTTGTCAATACTGTAAATATTTAACTATTGTGCTTGCTGTTTAGTGATTACACTGTAGAAAAACACTTTTAGTCCCTTTTCATACTTTCAAATATTGTGCCATGTACCTGTGATTTGTCCAATGATTATTTATTTTAATTGATTATGTAAACAAAGAATAGCATTGTCTGTCAGTCACATCTTGGAAAAGCAAACTCAAACATTTTACATTAACAATTTACAACAGAACATATACAACAGTTTTATAAAATCAGGCAAGTCAATTTTGTTTCAATAAATAACATCATGTACAAAATGTAATGGTAGTAAAGAACATTTGTTTCAACTCAAGCTACTCATTTTAATACAAACTTAAAAAAAATTGTTTTACTGTTTCATATTGCATACAAGAACTATGCTAAATGACATTTTATCATGCAGGATGCCAATACAAATGACAATATACTGTAATATGTATTTTTTTGGTTTCTGTGGAAATGGGTTAGCACTTTATACACAGATGTGTTTTCTTTCAGCTTGGTGGTGATAAGTATCGGTCAGCATCTTGAAATTCAGTTCATTGTCTTCTATGGTATGGCTGTGGAGAATTGTTTAAAAAGATTAGTCAATTCATGCCTGTAGAAACATTACATTTATATTCTTCACACCCATGCATAATTTTGTTAGAACTAACTTAAAATGATAATTTTTTTTGTCTTTCATGGGTGGTCACCCAACTTTATTTGTCCGGCTTTTTTGCTGATTTTCATTTTTACATTTTCACTTATATATGATAACTAATAATACCATTGTGCCAAGTTTGGCAGCTAATTAAAATCTTAACAACTAAAGTTAATGCACAATGTCAAGAAGACAACGCCCCTTTCATGAGCTACATCACCCTGTGGGGGTTCAGTAGGCAGATATTTATGAATTACTTACTGGAACTTTTCAAACAAGTACAAGTCTCGCATCCCATATCATTTACTTTACGGCCAAATTTGCAGCGTGTGGAGCACATGGGCATAGGACATGCGAAGTTCACTGTCAAAAGAGACAAACATTTAAATATTTAATTTAAAAATGTTATATTTTATATTATTTACTCTACTTCTCTCAAAACACTAAACTTACAAAAACTGCAAGTAACTACAGGTAACAAGCACATGAGAACACTAAAACCTCAAAAGTGAACTAAACTACTGTTGATTACATTGAAAGTAAGTGAAACTGAATGGAGAAAATAAGATTACCAATCTGTAAATAAAAAAGTATTTTAAAAGAGGGCACACCTTGATACTCTTTTGGCAAGTCCCTACAACTGCAGGTGGGGCATCCATTCATGTCAACATCTTTTCCATAGGGGCACAGCAATTCACATTTTGCTGGCAGCTGCATACATCCTGGTCTACCAATATTTTCCGCAACATAATTGTTTCCTTTATCTGAAAATGAGCAGTAAAAATGTATCATGGATGATTAGATTAAGTAAATGATTAGGACAAATAAATAACATTCAATCAGAATTCAAGATTCATTTATTGACTTGTCCATAAAATATGTAAAAAAACAAAATGGATTTTTTTTTTGTTAGAATACACACATTGCCAAGTACAATCTATATATTAAAATAAAGTACAACATAAAATAGGAGCAAAGCGAACGTTAATTTTACGAGCGGCGGAGCGAACAAACATACACTAGGGACCAAGGTTGTATTTGGGCTCCACATCATGTTGGTTTGACTAAAAAAATTGAGTCAGTTCAGTGAAGAGCAACAAAAATAATATACGAGATATGTCATTTGATGTATCCAGAGAGAATAGGATTTTTAGGTCTTCCCACTCTGGAATATTGACGTTTAAGGGCAGACATGATCCAGGTATATAGAATACTAATGGTATTGACAATCCAGAGGACATGGACCTAGGGGGTGCTGTGTTATGGAGAGTAATGTGTGACTGGAAATTGCCTGCCAGTTGGTTATTACCATGCGCCAGTGATGTTGGAGTAAAGGAAGATGAAACTATTTATGTAATTCATGAATAAATTTCGGGGTTTGTCAGGTAGTGAAATGATTATTGTACATTTTAAGTGCTCCCTCCATGCATAAGTGTAAGCTAAACTACGGTGATTAATTAGCGAAGATATGGAGACAATTATTTCGAAGTTCCCTCTTTCCAAGAGGGGATGCAAATGCTTTGTGAAAATGAGTATGCCGCGGTACTCATTTTCACAAAGGAATACACTCAGCTGGTTAGCTAACAATATGCAAATTTACATGAACACCGGGGAAGAAATGTGCAATCACGTTCTGTTGCTTAGCAAACGTCTGTACTGTAGCGTGGGGGGGGGGGCTAGCCTACTGATGTACTGTGTATAGCGGGGGACGATGAAGCATAATTGAGGAACCCTCGTCTAGACATTTCACATTTTTTTTAAATTAAAAGAATTCTATAACTCGTGGTCATGAGCTTAAATTGTATAAAAGTATGCCTCGTTTGGATGTTAGAAAATATTCTTTTAGATCTAGTAGAGTAGAGTTATTGATCCTTGGAACAGTCTTCCTCAAGAAGTCGTGATGTCTTCTAGTTTAAATATATTTAAATCTGCATTAAATCAACATTGGTCTACACTTCAGTGTAAATTTACTTTTTCACATTTATAAAGACAATACTACGCATATTTCTCTTTCCTTTCTTCTTGATTATCCCCCAACAGTACAGAAGAGAAGAAATTGTTTATTTTTGTATTGGATGGGTCATTATAAGCTTAAAGCTTTCTAAACGAGCCAGTATTTCAAGCAAGTATTCCTAGATGTGTATAAGAGACAGTATATATATAGCCTATAGGCATCCCCCTAGGCCTATGTACTGAAAAAGTTTACTTGATCCCGTAGGCATCCTTCGAAACTGAGTAAAAATGACGGATGACGGGGTAATATTTATTTAATACACAAATAAAATATGAACATCTTACTAACATAAGCCCGGTCTTAGTTTAGGCCTGGATAGGCTGTCGCCAGTTACAGTATATCACAGAAAGGCCTAGCCTAGCTTACTGACTAGCTAGCTATCCAGGCCGTGCTCTATCAATGTCAAGATGAATAGGCCTAACCTAGGCTAAATAATAAATATTAGGCCTATACAATTGATTGGTATTCAATTTTTTTTAAACCAAAATTACCTTCTACACTACTACATATTCCCAACACTGTTACAACCACCAGTAATACCTGGAGTTTATCAATCATGATGGATTATAAACAAATCAATTAAAATACAAATTATGTTTTGTCGCACCCGAAGTAACTTGCTTATCAAAAACTGACGTACAGTTAATTATTGCCTATGGAAGGCCGATAGTAATTTTTAATATTTTATTTATTTATTTAAAATTTTAAAAACCCCGTAATTTCATAATAAAAAAAAAATCACTGATTATTCAAATATTGTGTATTTATTTGTAATATTAATAACCTAGTTTTTTCTTTTATAGATATTTTGTAATAACATGAAAGAAGAGTCAAGGTATATCAGATTCAAATGGCGTTTCATGTTATCGTTTTTCCTTGCTATCTCGTGTTCAAAGGGCAGAGTTGAGCTTTGTCACTTTCTTTACTATAAAACCAAACATTAATAATAACCCTATTTTCATAATGATGCAGTCTTCCACATTTAGAATAGCAGTAGGGGCGGGTGTAGTGTTATCTGGTGCTGCATTAGTAACGTATTACTTTAACGGTAGTCGCAAAACAAAGAGAACAAGACTGATCGAAATGGTAAGTACGCTAGGCTCGTCGACGTAGGGCCTAGCTAGGCCTAGGCTAGCTAGGCGGGAGCTGTAAATGTAGGCCTAGGCCGAACCACTTCGATTGGGTCTTCGATTGGCCTTGGGGCTTGATGCCCACTTGTATTGATTGTATCCTATTGTTGCTTGTTTTATGTACTGGTGGTACTGAACTGTTTGCGTTACGTAACAGTTTAACAAGACAAGGCCTTTTCCACGAATCGGTAGACATCTTGATTGAATTTGAAGCAAGGACTTTTTACAAACATTGTGAATCAGCGGTGCGTAACCAACAAAAATAAGATAAGCTTTTGCTTTTGGGCTTATTTTCTGACATCATGTTATTAAAAAAATCATAACTCCATAACAGGGCGTCGTATCCAAACAACTTTTGACCTCTGAAATCAAGATAGAAATAGAAAAGCCTATCTAAGTAGTGTGTTAAAACATACCTATGCATTACAGTGCAGTAGCATAGTACTTTCGTGTTGTTACTATTCCAGGTACCGATAATATACAGATTTCTCTTATTGTAAAGTACAAGTTATGCTTTATAAAGAAGTAAATTATGTTTTTAACACAGGAAAATCTCATATGGTAACTAAAACAATGCTAGTCCAGAGTATTACTAATACTACTGCACTGTAATGCATAGACCTATTTTAATAAATCACCACCAGACACCGTATTTAAGAGGATCGGACAGAGGGGCGAATAAGCATTAATGCTTTAGCTTCAGGATCAAGGTAGATCAAATAAATCAAGTATGGCCGCTGACGAGCATTTAAATTTGTCTTTTGAGATTTTTGCAGCAATTACCAACATCTTCAGCTTTTGTAAATAAATTAACTAAATATCTCCTAACTCTCTTGAAAACATTATACAGTATGCATGCCTATATTATATAACCGCATTCATCATGTGTACTATTTCTTAATCTATGTAGATTCCTGAATTCCAGAAAGCAAATATCCACATCAGAGATCCTGATAAAGTAGAAGAAATCGTTACAGCTTTAATAAAAGGTGGTCGCAACAAACTACAGGTGGGTTTGCATTGCATTTTTAACCATCTTTGAACAAAATTAAGCAGAAATGTGCTTCAATTCACCACTAGTGTTGGCACAGGCCCAGCCCGAATTACTGGTAGTTCAAGAAGTATCAGCATATTGATTACATTATTTTAATGTACATGAAGGTACATTGTGGTATTTTTTTATCTTAATGGATGCAAAAAAACAAATTATCATCCATGCCATATTGTAACCAGGCCATGCATGAATAATTATTACATTGAAAATCTTCACCAGATGGTTAGAACTATATTATGTAATCGTTATCAATAATAATGAATACAAATTGATGCTGTACAGTGTAGTGAAATGCCAGTATTATTTATAATATAATTCGTTTGGAATGACACTTTTGTAACAGTGCAGTGGCACAAAACCATGTGGGCTGTGCATCCAAGAAAAAACAGACAAAAGAAATGACATGAAATAAAATAAAATAATTAACATTAAATGAATTCCTGCGAGACACCATGCAGACAACCCAAAAAAAGACCTGATGAATAGCTGAGTACCACTCGACGCCCTGAACAGCACACCTCAACCATCTTCAGGAGAAGTAATTCTCCTGAAGGGGACCGAGGCATGCAATCTGAAAAGCTGAGAACCCCCCAACCACTCACCGTTTCCCTCCGAGAACCATGCATATGGTGCATCGCAAGATGAAATTTTAACCAATATTAAATAATTAGCAAAATTTAACACAACATACAGTAAACAATCATGGGAAAACAAAATTAAATATAATAATATAACAAAAAGCTCTGTCAAACAACAACAATTTACAGTAGCCCAATTGTGCATTAAATCTAAATTAAAGAAAATAAAGATTAATCACTGTAAATCATTTCTAAGTTTCCATTCCTTCTTAACATAAGTCTTACAGAAAATATCTTAAGCTATTTCAACTGTAATATCTAAAAATTTGTAATCTTCAATTCCCCCAAAGCTAAGTGTAATTTTGTGTCAACGTCACTAGAAATATAATATTCCCAAATATTCAAAGAGCCAATACTAGTTAACTTATTCTGTAATTTTTTGTAATCGTCAATTCTGCTGACATTAAATGGTTCACAGATGAATGAGAAAAATGCTCTAAGTCTTCATGTGACTGTCTTAAATTCCATATCTAGTTTGGTTGATTTCATTTTATCATGCTGTATTTGTATTCTATTAGGATTGTATAATAAATGTCTGTTGATTTGATTCCAAATTATTAAGTGTAAAATTTAAATAATATTTAAAAAACTTTAATTTCAGGTTATATCAGATTTTGATAGGACAATAACAAGGCATCATGTCAACGGAAAAGTACTTCCTACAACCCATGGTGAATATATTTGAAATATTTTCTATTAAATGCTTTAGCCTATAATATTATGGTTTTATTTGAAGTCTCTATACTTTTGTTTCATTGAGCAACACCCAGGTACTGTTTATTTATACTCTGTACTTATTTCATCATTATCCCATTAAAATGTGTGTCTTCTAAGTCTTGCTAAGTGTGTCATGTTTGTTTGGCCATCATCAGGTATCCTGGAAAGTAGCACTGTCATTTCTGAAGAATCCAAGAAAAAGGCTCAAGAATTGAGGGCTCATTATCACCCATTGGAAATGTCCTCAGGTGTATCAGATGAGGAAAAGTACACCTTAATGACAGAGTGGTGAGTGATGTCGTCAAAATATATTTTTAAAATTTTCCTTTAGAACAACAGAATCTCACCATTTCCATGTTCATTCTCTCATTCTCAATGCTCCCATCTCTTTGTCTTTTGAACATTTTTCTTTGGTGCTGCCTTAACTTTCAAGAGGTGGTTTAACCCTTTAACTTCGCATACCTGGTACTACCCAGAAGAAAAAAATGTTGTTGAATTGCGCGTAGTACCGGGTATATGAAAATAATTCCTTTTAAAATTTTTCCTGTACTGCAGGCACCCTCTATATATGTTTCTATGAACTAGAGGTGATTTTTTACTGAATTATATAGAGTAATGACTAATTGTTGCGAAAAAACTCAACTTACAGTGATTTTTTGCAATTTTTTTTTTGCTAACCATCATATTTCTCATCTTCTCTCTCCTTAGCCTGTTTTTGTACTCCTTCTCTCAAATTTTTTTATCATCATATGATAACAGTTGTTAGTGAACAATACTTTAAAAATGTATGATTTTATATTTAATCTTCTATTTGCTGATTGTTCAAAGGTGGTCCCAGGCACATACTATACTTTTACAAAGTGGAATGACAAGGAAGGATGTCACTGAGATGGTTGCACAATCTGACGTTATGTTGAGGTAGGTTTTGAACAAGTAGTAACAAGGGTTTGTTTTTTTAATCCAATGAGATTATCATTCTATGTTGTTGGTTTGACTTTTACCATTTTTATCTCCATATACTTTATCTGCTGTGTAAATATTATTCCATTTACAAATGATCTGTAAGTAAAGAAATCTGGGTTATCAACAATATAACAATAAATGTCATTAGGGCTTATATCCAGAAGGGGCTGCAGTTAAGGCACTTATTAAAGGAAATTTAAATTCTGACAATCAAAACGGAGGAACACATTGACGTAATTGACCTTTGAGCTGTCGGGATTATCTGCTTCAGCATTGAGCTGCAGAAATAAAAACATTCTGCATTGAATTTTTGAAGCCAGAAGTGACTTGAGACAAAGAATTAATTATGTAGTTGGGTCATTTCTGGCAATTCCGTGACCGTGGAGAGGCTAAATTAGTTTTTCAGTGGATTTGTCTTCCTTGAGGGTATAATAACAAAAATAAATTGGGTGTCCCTCGCAAAAGTGTGGGCATAACCCGTATATGCCCTAAATCCAAAATGGCCACCTTCCACCATTTTGAAATTTATTATTTCAGTGTTTTGGCCTACATGGGTGCTTTTGTGCATGGATTTAGGTGTTCCAGGGGTCAAGGATTTCTTTTTTGATGTCGGATATTACTGTAATTTGCCTGTCGAATTACGTTACCAATGTGGTCTAAAATCACTATTTTGGGCCATAAAGACTCCCCCTGTATTTTTCAACCTCCACACAAATTTGACAATATATTATATATATATATATATTATATTATATATACATATATATGACTATATACTACCATAGGGGGAAACGGTAACAAGGGAAAGGGTTAGAAATAATACCTTAAGGCGAAAATACTGCCTCTAAGGGGAAATTTTAACAACGTTAAGGCGAAATGTAGACAAAGGATTTTTCACCCTATGAGTTAGTTAGGAGTATATATATATATACATATATATACGTATATATATACACATATATATATATATATACACGTATACATATACATACGACTTTAATTATGGTAATTATTATAATATCCATTAAAGATATCATAAAATTATTCAATTAATCATTTTATATAATTTAATACGAAAAATTTACTTTTAAATTTCAAAATATAAAGTAATAACTTATTGTGTCCTGTATATAAATTCATTACTGTCATTTTTTCATCCACAGGGAAGGCTGCGACCAGTTATTTAAACTTTTGGCAGACAATAGTGTACCATTGTTAGTGTTTTCAGCCGGCATAGCAGATATTTTGTATGAAGTTATTAAGGACCGAGCTACCCTCCATGACAACATATCAGTCATGTCCAATGAAATGGACTTTGACACAGATGTAAGTTTTGAATGTTTTATTATTTTATTATATTTTGGACCCTTTCCTGAAGCATTACTCTGCCATAGAGAAGGAAATCACTAATACATAAAGATGTTGGCACTATATTGTAATTCAGAAAATATGCTACAGGGAAACTTGTACTAGAATGTGGTACATTGTGGCATGTAGCATTTCTCATGGCATGCCACATGGTCAACCTATCCCATCATTCACCTGAAAAAGTTTTTTCTTTCTTTATGTAGTAGTTTGAAGCGTGTTTACAGCTGCATCAATGTGTTTCAGCCCTTTATATTAGATTCAAAGTTTTTAACCATCATTCTAATTATTACTGCTACTATTGTTAAACTTTTTTATTTTTTTTATTAATTGTTCTATTTTAGGTAAATCTGTTTTAGTACTGTATTATTATCTCTAAATATGTTTTATTTAATGAACTTTATATTATTATTAAATTTTGATTAAAGCCGCTTTATTTTGTTTAATGTTATTTTAACTCCAGGGACAACTTGTAGGTTTCAAAGGTAAATTAATCCACACATATAACAAAAGGGAGATGGCCAAGATTAATCAAGATTATTTTGAACGAAACAAGAACCGCACAAACGTGCTCCTGATGGGTGACACAATCGGCGACCTTCAGATGGCGGAGGGTCTTAAAAGTGCTCACAACATCCTTAAAATTGGATTTTTGAATAGCCATGTAAGCCACTTTTTATTATTCATTATTAATTATATGCTTTATTTCTACCTTAGGTATTAATAAATTATTGAAGCAAAAACAATTATTACTATTTAAATTGGAAATGAGGCTAAAAAATGTAATTGTTTGTTGCTCAAGCACAGTGACATGTTTTTTCTATAGGCCCATTCTTAATTATGGGATTCATATCATTGCTTGCCATCACTCACAAACCCTGTTTAGATTGGTAGTATTGTGATCACATGGATAATATACATGGTGTATTTGTCAAGTTTATAAATTAGAATTTGAAAAATGTAGCCTTATAAAACATCATACAAACATTTTGGACTTACTTTTGTAAAGAAAAAAAATATTTTCACTATTTTCAGTTGGTTGTGCTTGTTTTGTAGCCTAATATTTGTTTATGTATGCATCACGTTGACAAGAAATCCGATTCCATTTCAGTTTGAAAACCTTGAGGTGTATAAAAGCAAGTACGATGTAGTTGTTGTTGATGATAGCAGCATGGACGTCGCTAATGCTCTCCTCAACAAAGTCATGTGATCAAAGTAAGGAATTAAAATTCATGCACAAAGACGATATTTGCTTACATCTGTGTCACCAGTATTGTACCAGAACCTTGACGAGATCCTTACACTACTGGAGGAAAGTCTTACTCTTCCAAAAAATTAGTCCATTCATTTTTAACCAGCATAGTTTACCCAGCAGTAAAATCTAAAATGTTATCCATCTTCTAAATGTTAGTTGGTGAAGTGGGTTATTTCGACTACTGTTACTAATAATGAAATTTGCTAATTTGAAGTAGACTACAGGCCCAAAGTTTTTGCAAAAAGCATGCTTTTCCCCCATGATTCAAGAAATTATAATATAATTTTTAATAACGTGTAGTGGTGATAGACAGGCAAATTGTACTTTGTTTGCTTTTTAAGTTTGTTTTGTTTAATATATTGCATATATTGTTATGGTTGAATGTAATGCAGTGATGGACATTTCTTTTTTCAAATACAGTATTTATTTTTGCATAATACTTATTTTCAAGGTGTATAATTACCAATAGCAGCTGTTGCATGATACAGTATGAAACTATCTTGTAAACAAACTTAATTTGTGTTTTAATTTTTTGATGATATTTTTGGTGTTTTTTTTAACCTAAAGTTTATATACAGTACACTCTCACATTACTGTTTTTATAAATTAAAATATTATATTAAAGATCGAATGTCTTACTGTTAATCACTTTTAAGTACTTTGACTTTTGTAAAATTGCTATAGAAGGGAGAATAATTAATGTTATTATTAAAATATATTTTAATATTAAAAGTATTCTATTATTTGTTGATAAGGCCAAAGAAACCTTTGTGTTGCCCAAGTCAGACTGACCCAATATCTAAAAAATCTAGGATTTTTTTTTTGCTTTGCCAAAGAGTAACCCAAAGTACATGTATGATGTTTCAAGCTTTAATTAATAAGTTGATATCTTAACCATTAATTTTAGCCAACCAACACACATAGGGTAATAAGTGATGGTTTGAAATGAACCTTAGAATTAGGCCTAGATCATTGGAATAAAGAGTAAAATTGCTGACAAACCAAACCTTGATATTCAAGTTCATTGTGCTTGGGCTGCACAACAACAATTTTTCTGTCTCTTGTTGAATACGATTTTTAAGACTAAACTAGTCATATGGTTTAATTTAATTATTTACAAAAACTCTGTTTAGAAATATTATTTATTTGATGCATTCTTCATAAAAGTAACCTGGTGGTTTCAAGGGGATATGTTTTTCAAAACAGAAAATTAGTTTAAATATTATGTACAGCAGTACGTTAAAGTAACAGAATGGATAACAACTAATATATTACAATAATCAGTGCAAACTGATAGTAGCGGAATCCAGAGTATCATCTTTGTCAACCTTATTTGTTTTACTTAGTGCTACTGCCAACCTAATACTGAAGAACAGTAAAAGGATACAATCGTCAAAACAATCTTCCATTGAGAAAAACAGGATTAAACTATTACAGTAATTGTTACAGTAATTAATAATAATATATTGCTATGAAAACTACCTTCAAAATTAATGTTTTATTGCATATTTTTAGGCAATTAATATATTCATCTTCAATTAGTAGTGTAATCATTTCTTCTGACTTTGAAATACTTTTTAAATTTGCATTCCATTGAGTTTGTGATCACATAACTAGTAATACTATGAGTCTCTGTTAAAGCAATTATGTAATACTGCTGTTAAATCATGTAACATTATTATGGCTGCTAATTGGGTCAGTTAAATAAAATAATACTACCTCTAAAATTCACAAATTTTTAATTAAACAATTGCGTAACAATGTTAAAATATTTGTAGTGTCAAAAATAGAACAATAAATGTTGTATTATATTGTGGAGTGGGTATAGTGTAAAATTAAATTGTCATCAAATGATTTGTGCTGAATTCAAGTATTGATATGCAAGAAAAACTTTACATTTTTTACAATAACATGTAAATTATGGGAATTTGATTCTATTAAAATTATTTTTGGGGTATAAATTACTGTGTTATACAGTACTTTGTGTTTGTTTCATCTTCCTCAAAAAAATCAATTTAAACATTGAAAAGCACATTTAACAATTTTCAACTTCATTCAATGTCGTGACGCTCGAGTTTTACTATTACCTGTCTCTTATACACATCTAGATGTGTATAAGAGACAGCATACATACATACTGTAAATATGGTACAACTCAGTTGTTAATGTCATGTATAAATTCCAAGGAAACCCACATTGGCAACAAAAGGTATATTCCAGTCCTACCTTATGGTCAACTACAGGAAGTCACTAAGGTTATTCACCCAGGTAGTTGATGAGTCTTAAACAGGTAGATGATGAGTCAATGATGTGTCCCCTTTGGTCCCATATATAGAGAGAATGAAATTATTAGGTAGATATACAGAGATAGAGATATAAAGATAGAGGGAACATTTTATGTTTACATTACAAAGTGATCAGAAGAATGCTTAGAACAGAGAAGGATACTGTATTTAGATTCAGAAAAGAAAGTACAGAGAAGAGAGACTTAATAGAGTTAACACACTTTGTATATTCTATTGGTGGTGATTTACAATAAAAGATAACAAGGAACTGCATAAAGTCTATTGAATACTTTGAGCTCTCTTGCGAGTCAACATAGACCCCAACACAACATGGTGAAAGACCCCGCTTTGAATTTGGATTAGAACTCTCTATATGGTTTTAAACACTAATGAAGTTGTCACCATTGTTTTGTACCCTGGTATTACCAATGCTCACAAATGCTATTGAAGCCATTCAAAAAAGAGAATGAAAGATCATTTTAGAATGTAAATTTACTAATATGAAGAAGCTCTTTGTAAATTCAACCTCCCATTCTTATCTAAGTGCAGGACATCTGACTGTCTCAAGTTGACAAAAGAATCTCCTTAATGCAGCTCACAGGCGCGCGGATCCAGTAGGGGAGAACGGGAGTGCATATCAATTCATGTCCCAGGGGCGCTAAAATGTGTGGAGAACAAAAAGGATGCCTGGACAAAAATTCTTCCAAAATTCCGAAGATACTTTTCTTTTTTCCCTCTTCCCTTTCATAATTACAACCACAAAACGCTCAGAACAAAGAGCATCCGATCTAGAAAGGGGATCCTTTTTCATTCTTTCCCCAATCGCCAAACACCCCAGTCATGACACCTGTCAATAACACCCCGATATGGATAAGCTTTCAATTTCTATGATTTCGGCTAGGTTCTCACGAGAGCCCTAGTATCCGGATCAGGAGCTAACCGTCAGCGCTAACCGTTAGCACCTGTGTGAGAACGCCCGATCGGTTAGCGCTAACCGTTAGCGGTACCCGAATACGGTTAGCAAGCGCTATCGGTTACCAAGTGAGCGCGTTTCTATCATCAACCAATCGCACGTACGCGTTTACAATTTCCAGTTTCTTTTGGCCAGTGATTCGATCATCATTATTCTTCCGGATCGGGATTTTTTCGTATGGACGCACGTCAGCTAACGGTTGTTAGCTGCCGTGTGAGAACATAGCCTAAGCCAAGTTCACCCTATCACCGTTCTGCAACCTACGTTCACGACCCAATGTTTGGGTCGCGGAAATTGATGGGTCGCATACCTCTTCAGATCGTAGACATTTTAATTAATACGAAGACAAAGGAAATCAAAATTTATTTATTTAACTTTTATGGCATTTAAATTTATTTTGTGGGTGATTTGAAAAATCTTTTATGAATAAAGTGGTATCTAATTGGTTGACAAGTAGAGGTTTTGTACTTATCGCCATATAACGCTTACTTTTTCTAAAATGTGTAGGGCGCCCTCTATTTCGTGGCAGTACTTTTAACGTTTCATTGGTTGCCTGCATACCTTGATGCTAGACTGGGTTCCAGTCCCTAATCTTTGTCTTAATCAGTTGAAATGCTTAAGAATAAATCGATTTTGGCACAAATGGCGTTCCATATTACTTATTTGCATGGCGTTCCATAGTATACTTCTAATTCTCATAAAAAAAGTTTCTCAACATAAACTGACGCTGGTGGCGCTTTCCGAAATGCGCTAATGTACTACGAAAAATCCATAAATTAGAGACTTGTGGCAAGTCTAACCTTGATGCATACAAAATCAGGGCAGTCGGACCTCTTGCAGTTTGCAGTTTTATACTCTTTGGTACATTCAGCATAGAAAATCGTACGCGTTGCTCGAACATTTTAAAGGCCACGCCCCTTCGTGTAATTTTTGCGTTCCAACGAATCAGTCCCTCTTGCAGTTTTATACTCTTTGTTACGTTTGAACTCTATGCACGTTGTCGGTGTAGGCCCCTAGTCAAAATAAACTCAGAATGTTGAACAAACTTTTTATAACTTTTTTGGCAGGCCTTTTGGCCATTATTGTGCATCATCTCGTAACATTAACGTAAGTAAATAAAATGAATTTTTATATAGGCCTATGTATTTCTACCATTTATGTTCCCACCTTGTGAGGCATTCCAATATGTTCTAGGTTTACAAGGTATACTTAAAAATGATAATGTAGCCTGTAATGTAATAAATTAGGTTTATATTCTAATACTAACACTATTGACAGTTCGCAATATTGGTCTATACCTTTGTTATTTTATACATAGGCCTACTGATTATAGCTTGATTAATATCTGGTTATATTGCCTTATCTAGGAAAGGCAGGGTGAATCCATTTTACGTAGATGCTTAAACAAAGTAAAGAAACACTTAATTAAAGAGGAAAAATTCGTAACTTTAGGCCAAGTAAAAAAAAAAAACATGTTTCGCGTCCCCGCCCGCATCGTTTTTTTCGCCCGCCTGATTTTTTTTAAATTTTTTATTTTTGGAAAATTCATGAAAATAAAGAAAAAATATATCGAAAATTTAGAATTAAATGTTGGAAAATAAATACCCTAGCCTAAAATAGTGCAATATCTTCGTCTAACCTTTCGTATAGTAAAGCTATGCCTAGGCTAGCCCAATATCTCTACCTAGGCTAGCCCGATATCTCTAGTCTAGGCCGTCGCCTACTCTGGGCGTCAGGCGGCAAACCTCGAGTTCACTTCACTAGAGCGCGTTTGTCATGCATACAATTGCCGTATTCGATTGGGACTCTACGTTGACATCTCGGATTGACTCGAGTGAGTACGATACGAGGAACAAGATCAGACACTTCGCAATGTCGTGACG
>NW_022704992.1:3917698-3997483 GCF_011630105.1 Anneissia japonica | reverse complement strand
TAGGGCCTAGGTAATTATGCAAAACCAAGGCCTAACTAAAAAATTAAAATTTTCATAGTATGTAACTCAAGTTAAAATAACACTTTTCATTACTCGTGCAGCTAATCAAATATTATATGTCATTTAAACGACCCATTGGTTAACATAGTAACATCAATGTATTTTTAAAAATTAGACAGCAACATTCTCTCAGAAGTTGTTTTGTAGACGTTTATCTGTTGATGACCTTTTGACCTCCTGAATTCTGCAATGAGATTTTCGGGTCGATTCAGCCGAGACGGCCCGAGTGGAGTTTCATGTAAATGTTTCGTACGGAAAAAAAAAAATCGCATCCCGTTGAGTACAAAACTCAACGATAAATTCCGAGCGTTAACTTCGTTGAGCAGTTTCCGTTGAGCAGAGCACGAAAGTCCCAATCGAATACGGCCGATGATTTCCGATGAATTCTGGAATTTCCCGTTATACTGGCTCTCTATGACAGATTGTATGGAATAGTTTCATGTGAAGACGTCTGAGACGTAACATCGGGAACATTGTATACAGTAACAATGATTCCTAAATGCCACTGTGAATAGAAAAAAGCTTATAATACCCAATAACACTCTTGCCAAATAAACAGTATACAGCTTCTAATCTTGTGTGATGTCTTTTTATATGTTGAACAAAACTAGACGGGAAATGTCAACAAGTCTGTAGAATGGCGGCCATTTTGAAAAATAAAAAATAAAAAAGGCCTCTTCCTCAATTTAAAAAAAAAGCCGAAACATGTTTTTTTTTTTACTTGGCCTTATGGCAGTACAAAAATGTCTCTCAATAGGCCTTTTCCACGAATCGGTAGACTTGTGATGACAAACATTGCGAATCAGCGGTGCGAACAGAAATAAGATAAGCTTTTGGGCTGATTTTCTGACATCATGTTATTTTAAAAATCATAACTCCATAACGGGGCGTCATTTTCCAGCAAAATGTTCTTATTAAAAGACTAGTCTACAACACTATATGATTGAAAAAAAAATTGAAAAATGTTTTTGACCTCTGCCACTGAATATAAATATAACAAGGTAATATTGAATAAGTACAAATAGAAAACTTGAAATTTACAAAAAGGAGAAGAGAAAATGAACAAACAATGGATGGTCCGGCCCTAAATATCTAACTGGGAATACAGAATGCAGAAATGGAACTTATGTAAAACGAATGAAAAACAAGTTAAGATAATAATATATGGGCAGCCATGACTGGCGTTTGATGAATGGATATCGCTTCGAGGGAAAATATTTGTCTATTGACCCATGGCTGCCCATAATGGATTAGAAAATTAGCACAATCTTGTATGTGTATCAGTTCAAAGTTTGTTTGTAAAGTGTTCTAGCTCCCTTGGAATGGTCCTTGATATCACCTCCATCCTTCATGATATCACCTCCATCAGTACATGGTAAAGCCAGGCTCTGGGCGTAACCACCGTTTTTTCACCCTTTTATTCCAGTTTTCAAATATTCAAAAATATCTGTCTCATTTACCGCTCCGGAGTTTTTCATCAAATAAATGCTTTTTGAGTCTTTGAAAAATCAGTTGTACAACATATCAAAAATTTGTTTTCCTCTGGAGTCTGGCTTTAGGCCCAATGATAAAAAAAATATTAGTTTATCACCCTCTCGTGTGCATGCCTTCTATGCTACTGATAAAAAGATATTTTTGAAAAAAAAAAAAAAAAAAAAAATTTTTATTAAATAGTTAGTAGATATTGTTTGTATTATCTTTATATGTTTTACTTTGAATATCAATGCACAGGAAACATCCGAGGGGGGTCATATTTTGCTTCAGCAAAAAAGAAAAAAAAAAAACCTTCCTCCCTCATCACTTTTCCAGTCCCAGATAGGCTGATAAACTAATAATATTTTTATAGGGCCTTAATAACAAATGCAACACATTTATTTCCTAAGATTTTAAAGTGAAGGATTTTTTTTTTAGGCTTAAAAAAAAATTAATTGTTTGTTTGCCCTTCTCTTTTTAAAAATGATAAATTGGGGCAGAGGGAAAAAGTTTTTTTTTTTGTTTTTTTTTTAAGATACTCATCAGATGGAATAAAATAACCCACGGAGGCCTAGAATGACAGTATCTTACATCAGACAACAACTTTAGACTAAATTGTAGGGCATCTGGCAATTTCACTCACAGTTTTTTTGTTTTTCCGCCCCTATTTTTATTTCAGTGAGTTAGGGGCGGGTGGTGGAGGGCAAACAAACCATTATTTTTGGCCTTACACATATAATCTCGGGAGAGATACTATGCAGGAGGCAATGGGTCTACTATAGAAATGATCCATTACTATGACTCCGCCCATTCCACAGACGGCCTGCTCAAGAGCAAGAATAGTGGCCTGATAATGACCCTAGAATAAATGCTTTTGAATAATGATCACTTCAACACAATGTTTTTTGTAATAAGTTTATTAGCTCAACATTTTTTTCTAGACATAGTTTGCGAGGTTTCAAAACTGTCTACAATCATAAACCAGGTGCATGCAAAGTGGTTCCAGGCATTGGTTAGTAGCAACAAGGTAGGCCTTGCCTACTTCATACTTTATGATCTAACTGTTTTAAAAATTCTCTTGTTTTTTTTTAATCAGAAAAATGTGTCCTCTTTTGGCACTTTTTCACAAAGATTGGTGGCCTCATAAACTCCCGACACACACACACACACACACACACACACAGATTCATATCAAGACATGGCCAAGAGGGGAAAAAGACATGTTTTTTTTCATTTGGTCTTTGACCTCAATTTCCACTTCTTATTTCTGTTTTTCAATGATAACTTATCTTAAAATTTCAGTTAATGGCTCAGAAGATATTGTTGTCCTTCCAAATGGATTAGCTTTCATCAGTTCGGTAAGACTAGAGACGTTCCAAGAGGCTAAAAAAAAAATTATTATATTTAATAGATAATGGTTGTTACTTGTTATAGTATTATGATAAAATGGATTAACCTCTAATTTATTAATACTAAACTTGTTCAACATTTAGGGTATAGATTTATTTCACGTCTTTCCGAATGCTGATCCCAGAATTCAATATTTTCAAGGAAGAATATTCCAGTTTGATTTCAACAAACCAGAAGAAAAGGTTAAAGTTCTACCAATAGAGGGCGATTTTGACGTCAAAACCCTAAGGACGCATGGTATTGATATCTGGCAAGATAAAGAAACAGGTATGCTAAGTTATGTTAAGACAAATATATAGTACCTACCAGTTGGTCCTGTGCTGATTTCATCAATAGCAATTGAAAGAATATATATGCATTAAATTCTATTTTGTATTATACTCAAACTTTATTCAAAAATTGCATTACTGTATACAGAATCCTGCTCTTTTGCAGTCTTGTTACTGGCATATGTTGTATCCATCTCCCTGTTGTATATCTAACAAAAACATAAAGTTAACCAACACACTTACCTGTTGGGATTTCTTTCAGTAGGTCTTCATACTTTTTTAAACAGAGTTATTATTTAAATCAATCTGTAATTGACATAACAAATTACTTTGTGGTCTTCCAACTCGACTTTCGTAAAATTTTAAACAACCTACAGCAAATAACACTAACAGCAGTATTGTTTTCATTTGACCTAGTATTATGACAAATCATCTTCTAGCGTAACTTTGCAGTTCATACAGACAGTTGAGTTGTATCAGTGATTTTGTATAAGTTTAAATTGCTGATTTTTTTTGGTCAAAATATTTTCATTATAATTAATATGTAAACATTTTCTATGAAAATCAATTTTATTCCACCATTTAACAGGTAAACAGGTGTCTGAGTTTTAACTGACACAACATGGGCATCATAGCTCAGTTAGTTTACATTGTAAAAATAAGTTCTTATTGCTCCACATTTTTTAATAATTACTAAACGCAACTGTAGGGAAGACATTCAATGGTTAAACATCATAAATACTATCCAATATTCGTCCCAAAACTTTTATGATTACGCCATTCTTCAGATCTAGGAAATTTATATCAACATAAAACATGATTATATTCAATTATTGTTAGAATCATGTGGAAATTCCATTGTCTAAAAGCATGAGTGGCTATGGGTAATATATTATCCAGATTATTTTTGTCCTGGTCATTCCAATCAATATCATCTGCATATTCATATTTTGTATTGCCTCAGGAAAAGTTAGATTGTTTGCTGTTAATCACTACTCAACTGAAGATACAATTGAAGTTTTTGATTTTGACCAAGAGAGGGCAGTGTTGGTACATCACAGAACCATACAACACAAGTTGATAATCAGGTAGTGGCACTATGATAACTGTACTTAATCTCATTCTATCTTTAAGATTGAGACAACATCAACATGGTGGTACTTTTCCATGCAATCAAATGTACTTGGGCCGGGGGATTCACTTGCATACCAACCTTACGGGGGTGTGCAACAGCCACTCCAAGACATGAGACACTTGCGATACCTACTGGTATTCTACTGAAAATTATTAGGGACTTAACTACCATTTGCCAAAATCCAGTATCGGTTGAACTACTATTACGGCCATGTAACCTAACAAATTAAACTTGTTCTGGTTCCCGATGGCGAATAAGACCGTAGTTATGTCCGTTCGCAATCTCTACTGTAGGTTTGGCACAGAGTTTTTAGCAAAAAACTTTGCTAAAATCGTGTGAAAAATTATACTGCTTTGATGATACGGGACGGGGCAGGAACTTTAACTACCAATTTTACCTGGTGTTTCCCACACTTGTCCTACCAAGTCCTCGCAAATCCTATACATGCTGAAACTCTTCCATAAATTTCCACACTTGTGCTACCAAGTCCTCAAAAATACCCCCGGGAAATGCGGCACCTACCCGTATAGAAATAATTAAGAGTGAGCCCCCGGGGTATTTGGTTGACAAGAAGAAAGTTTTAGCAGGAGTAAGCCCAAGAATATGTTTGAATTGGTTTATTGTGAAAAGACAATTTTTGGTCACCAGTTGACTGCTTTTCACATAATAATTTGAAGTTGTGATAATGGTCATCACCGATCTCAAGAACCCCGTTCCGCAACCTTTTTAGCCCACGACCCATATTATATATTAAGCACTCAGACGCGACCCATCGAAACCTGAAGCCAATATATCACGTCCGTCAATTTATACGCGAGAGGGATAGCGGGTATAAGAGAAACCACTCACTTGATTCTTTTGGCAGTAAATTAAAAAATACTATCACCCACAACATCAATTTAAGACGCCTAAAAATGACAACATTACTTTGAATTACTCATTTAACCAAACCACTAAGTTATCAAATTATTCAATAAGATCAAGATTTTCTTTGTTAAATTAATGATTTACAGACATTATTATAAATTCCTTAACTTGTTGCCAGATATTTATGGGTTAATGCGAAGACATAGACAAATTAAATTGAAAAATGTTTTCTTCGTTATAATTTTCAGCTGAAAGCCAAACATTGAACAAAACTAACACTTTGGAAGTTGTCATACCTGAAGTACAAATATTTTTATAGCATATTTTTAACATAAAACTATGATTAACGCACACATTACAAAAGTAAACTGACGCACTGTCACACCTTCATTGCACTTTCGTTTACTGTAATTTGATTTTGTTTGTCCTTATTTGTATTAAGTAAAGTTTTCAGGATCTGAAGAGATTATGCGAGCCATAAATATTTTTCCATGACCCAAACACTGGGTCACGCCCATAGGTTGTGGAACGGTGCTCTAGAACACAACAAAGCTTAAGGTCATGTTTAAATACAGTATTCTGTTTGCAGTGTAAATGACCTTGTGGCTACTGGGCCTGATAGCTTTTACTACACTAACGATGGATATTACCGCGGAGTTAAGCGTACACTTGAAGGACTGCTCCTCATGAAATGGGCCAGCATTGGTTACTATGACGGCAAGGAAGCCAAGATCATCAGAGAGAATGGTCACTTATTCAATGGAATCAACATGTCACCTGATGGAAAGTAAGATTACAATTTTTTTCATTCATTAAAATAAAATAATACTGAGGATTTTTAATACTATAAAGCTCTGTACAGACTCACATTTTATTTGACAAAAACAAGTGCCTAAATATGGTTGTGTGTCATGACTATGGGCATACAACAGTTTTTGGTCAAATAATATGTGATAGTCTGGACAAATGCAGTATTTTTGAAGGGTATTTCAACATGTTTTGTTCTGTCTCATTTCTTCTAGGATAGTGTATGTCAATGAGTTTAGTGCAGGGACGATGCATATACTGCAAAGAGAATCAAACAATTCACTCTCTCTGTTAGAGGTAAGCAGAGGGATCGAAATAGACAAAAGTACTTTGGGAGATTTTAAGATCTAGCAGAGGAAGGCAAGAATGTACTTATGTGTGCTGCATGGAGAAAAGTTTACTCACATTAAACTGTACACATAAAGAAAGTTTTGATAAGTTTTACTAAAGCATATTTTAGGCCCATAAAAAAAATTATTAGTTTGTCACCCTATCAAAAATAAAAACTGATGAGGGAGGGAGGTGTTTTTTTCCCCTAACCCCGCCCCCATTTTACCGGTGTTCTCAAGTAAATAAATGGTTAGGGACACATATATAAAAAGTCATAATAAGAATGGAATCAAATTTTATATTGAAAAACAAAAATCAGAATTTCCCCAAACGTGATGAGGGAGGGGGTGATAAACTAATAATTTTTTTTATGGGGCCTTATATCATCACTGTGTAAATACAAAACTGCACAAGTTTATTTTGGTGACTAAGATTATGAACTAGTTGACTTTGAATGTGGTAGGGGTAGTGAAGTACTACCTTTCCACTTGGTAGTTAGTAACCATAACAGCGTTGACAGTACTCTAGTTTATTTATTTATTTTTTATTCAAATTTATTAAATGAGGGTGACCCTAAGAGAAATATTGACTTAAATGTTCCCGCAACAAAAACAAAATTATCTATTTGAAAAATAAAACAGTTAATTATGTGCAGCATGAAGAAGAGGGTTCAATAAAAATTCAGTTTACAAGATAAACATAGGACATACAAAAATTCAATATTTCATATTTACAATTATTTCAAATTTGAAGTCAACATTTGAAAGCCAATTACAATTAAATATATAATTAGATAAATAAATTCTTATTTTTTTCGTAAATGTTACAATAAAACAAAAAATTCATAATAATAATAATAATAATAATAATAATAATAATAATAATAATAATAAATAAAATTTGTAGAATATTGAAATTATCTAGTCTAGTAGAGTTTCCTTTGGGCTACTATTTATGTTGATAGAGTTTTAGAATGCATAATTATTATTATTGCCTTAGCATTGTAATTTCTCTTTTAATTTAATTCCTTATTTTATTTTCTCTTTTTTTTTTGGTAGTGCCATTTTTTCATTTGACCTACTTTAGCTCTCTACTTTTTTTATAATTAAAACTTGAAAAAAAATATAAATAAGAAACTCGTAATAAATAATAATAATAATGAATGAATGAATAAATATATAAATAAATAAATAAAACATAATAAATAGATGATTTAAATATTTAATAAGTATAGTTCAATCGACTCATGTACAACAATTTTAATATAGTAGGGTGTCTATGCTGTATGTAATTGTATGCTATTGTTATTAGTTATTTTTCTTCCATTTGTTGTTTGTATAGGAACCTATAATTGGTCCTCCTTGGCTTCACCCTCCTGTATTTGAGGAAATAAATATATTATTATTATTACTTACATTAATGCCAGTATTTTCTCTTTTAGACTGTGACTTTCAACAGTATGTGCGATAATATTTTTGTGGATGAGGTTGGAGATATTTGGCAAGGCTGCCACCCGATTGGCTACAAGTTCTCTTTACATTCTCAAAACCTGTCACTACCTGCCCCATCTCAGGTAATCAAACTCATTATTATCATTTTCATTATTTTCTTTATGTAATTGCCAAGAATGGTGTTTTGCCCTACCTGACATGTTATCGTGCTGAATGCTCTGTACGTTCCAAAATAATACCAATTTTGCAAGTAATTCGGGTCAGAATCTAACTGACGACCTCCAGATCTCTTGACGCAAACACCTTTGGAATATATGATTGCTATTTTTATATGTAATGCAATTATTGTTATTTTTAGATGTTAGACGATGGTTTACTATTAACAAATACAATGTATTTGGATAAATATGTAAATGTTTGTACTGTATTTATGACCAATTTCATTATCATCAAGATATTTTCTATTTAATTTCAGGTGCTGCATGTCAAATTTGCTGATGAGAGTAGAAGACAGTACGAGATAAGTGAAGTATTCAGCAACGATGGAAGTCTTGTTTCGGGATCATCGGTGGCAGCATATTATAACGGTTCTATGCTGGTGGGAACCGTCATGGACAAAATGGCATATTGCCAAATTATAGCATATTAAGTTGAAGATTATCTAATATAAAACATTTGTGATTACTTTTACAGCTATAACTTTGAATAATATACTTTGCCTTTTTAGTTGAATTCCTTTTTTCTAGTGAAATTGAATGTATTTTGACCACATATATCTTTTTTCCACACTCTTAATTTTGCTCATATATATGATGACATCATTATCACATGTATTGGCAGTGAGCACAGAGCTATAGCATTTGATTGCAATTGCATTCACATTTTGGTTTATATTATTTTGCCAGTAGCTTTGTTATTCTAATTCTTCACTAGCAGTGCTTATTTATAATATAAAAAAGTATTATTTCCATACCAAAATTAGTTAAGTAATTTATATACCTTAATAACTTCAAAAAAAGTAATATTTGTACTAAAGTTATGGAGATTTTTTTTGTTGTATCAGATAGATAAGAGCAAAATTACATTTTGGCAGTACATCTGTCTATTCAAGGGAAGAGGATCTAAATAATAATCCTAAAATCCTGGATGTTCTCTACAAATATTAGATTTTTGTTTGTCTTGTGTATGACATTAAGTAATGTTTTAGTATGATGTACAGTACTCTATTTTTAAATTTGTATTTGCATTTTAAAATTATATGTTAGCATAATAAATAAATAGTAATAAATACTTGTAATCATTTTTGTTCTCAAATGATATTAATTACCTAAAAAGGAAGTACCTAAAAAACTACTGTAACTCATAGTTTCAGTTTTACTAGGCCAGCTGGATAAAATCCTATTTATATTGTTGCTTCATAATATAATGTGAATAGAACAGGTTATACAAGTACAGGTACTAGTGATTTGAATTTTTAAAATTCTGCATACTATAATATAGTTTTTTTACTGTAAGTGCCAATTTTGGGAATGGACTGAAATATATCTTGTTTTGAATAAATGATACTGAAGTTGCAATTTGCATTGTATGTTTCTGTGGTGTGTTAATTCTACCTACAGATTTGAATAGGTCAAGTCGTATTATTACAACCGGAAAATGGCAAGATAAAAAAAATCGTCCAATTTAAAAAAAACCATGGTGAGCTTTGTGTTTTTGCTAAAATTTGGCTACATTTCATCCAGTCATTTTTTCTGTTGATTCTTACAGTTTCGTAGCCAATGATCATGAAAATACCGATTATGTTAACCTTGTTGAACACCATTATATAGCATTGAATGTTGTGAATTATACCAGAATCAAGTCTATAATGAATACATTTGTATGCCACATAAAAGTAACTTTTATATGGCATTTGCAAACATGGACTCAGTATTTGTATGATCTGTAGTTGCCACAGAACACAATACACCTGGAAATGGGAGACATAAAATATTCATTAAAGACAAATTTGTTTAGACACCTGTATTAATACAAATCTGCTAACAGCTAAAATGTAAGCATACGTAAACAGCCAGAAATAGAACCAAAGAACTTTCGGACAAGTTTTTCCTCAGTGGTGAGTGAATATTTATAAATATATGCTTATATATATTTCAATTATGTTTCTATTCGAGCACTGTCTCTCATAAATCATCAAAGAAAGTTAAATAGTGTTCGAATAAATGACATAATAATACGTGTAGCATAGCTCTCAACAAAATGTAGTCCTATGATTAAAAGAATAAAGAAATTGTGTAATAAAATTCCTCCGACGGGCTCGAACCTGCGACCTCTCGCTGTCAAGGCGAGTGTCATAACCATTAGACCACAGAGGCTTCATGAATGAACAGATTCAAATACCGACAAATACATTTTATTACACAATAGGTACGGCTAGAAACAAATAATTGCATGTAATATAAATCAAGATAGCCGTTAACATATATAAATCATCAAAGAAAGGTAAATACAGTGTTCGAATAAAAGACATAATAATACATCTTGTTGCATAGCTCTCAACGAATTTAGTCCTATAAATAAATGAATAAAGAAGTTGTGTAATAAAATGCCTCTAACGGCATTTGAACCTGCGACCTCTCACTGTCAAGGCGAGCATTATAACCAGTAAACCACAGAGGCTTCATAGTTGAACAGATTGAAATACCACCAGATACACTCTATTACACAATAGGTACGGCTAGATACAAATAATTGCATATAATATAAATCAAGATAGTCGTTAACACTGTTAAATTATATATAAATCATCAAAGAAAGGTAAATACAGCACATACAGAAAGCAAGAGAGCATAGCTCTCAACGAATATGTTCCTATAAATAAATGAATAAAGAAATTGTGAATAGAATGCATCTGATGGGACTCGAACCTACGACCTCTCACTGTTAAGGCGAGCGTCATGACCGTCACATGCATTATATAATTTAACAGTGTTAACTGCTATATTGACTTATATTATATGCAATTATTAGTTTCTAGCTGTACCTATTGTGTATAGAGTGTATATTGTATAGAGTGTATCTGACGGTATTTGAATCTGTTTATCCAACAATTTTTCAATCTCTTCATAGACAATTAATTAATTTATACATTAGCTTCCATTTCTTCACTATTCTTCACTACTGATAGGCATATAAACATGTATACCCACTGTATGAGAGTAAGTGATTTAATCTGACCATCATCGTCCTTTCATATCCATAGGCTTACATTTTATTTGTATAACCTCTTTGCATGCTCTTTATCCAGCAAGATACCAACACCATGTTTTTTATTGTTTATCGTCACCATAGTAATAAGTATCTCTCCGTTCAGTTAATTTTTTTTTGCAAAGACCCATTATGTTTAAATTAATTTATTATTTCATTTCCATCTTTACCAATCTTTACATGGGGTTTTCGCTGAATGACCTGGTTATCCCAACTTTTGACCCTGCCAGATGACGCGACTTACAGTACTTTATGATTTTCCTGGATTCCATTTACGTCATTGATTTCTATTTCACTTCTATTCACTGCCATAATTCATGGGAAGTAAATTTAAAGTGAGGTGGTTTCTTGTATGTCTTCCTCACCGTTTATACTAGAATACTGTATCGATCAAGGGTGATGTAAATTTTTGTTTACATCTACCTGACAACATGATGGCCATTTATTCACCATATTTTCACACACGTTGCTCATACTCCATCATCTTTTATGTCAGGGGTTGGACACTTAGCCTTTGGTTTTGCGTATCCTTTCCTTAAGGCAGTGGTAATTGTCTTTCAATTGAATACTTTTATGGTTATTCAATGTCAGATATCATAAATAATATCTTACAAGACACACACACTAGTGTATAAACCATCCTCCATTCACAAAAATATTATCCATGTTTGCAAATGCAAGCCTGGATAATTCAAACATAATCAGTATTTTTTTAAATCCTTAGGTACCATTTGGAAAAGTACTAAATAATCATTTTGAAAAACGAAGCTCGTATCTTCGTTTGTTGTGGATACACATCTGGACAATAAGGTGTCTAGACCTAATATACAAATCTGCTAGTAGCATTAACACTCCATGGAAAATATATAACAAAATTAATCATTTTGGAGAATGAAGCTCGTATCTTTGTTTGTTGTGGATACACATCTGGACAATAAAGCGTCTAGACCTAATATACAAATCTGCTTGTAGCATTAACACTCCATAGAAATATATAAGGCAAATTACAACGTCAGTATCATTTATCCAAAACAAAATTTATTTTGATAAAATTCCCATAATTGGCACTTACAGTAAAAAAAAAACAATAAAATATGCAGTATTTTTCACATTCAAATCATTAGTACTTATTCACATTATATTCCTGCAAGAACAATATAAATAGACTTTTATCCAGTTTGCCTTGTCAATCTGGAAGTTTGAAGTGATTTTTGTAAAAATAATTAATACCCAATACTACAATTTGAAAGAAACATATTTAATATTCTGACATAATTTTACAATGCAAATACAAATAAAGCATTAGAGTACTTTTCATCATATTATGAAATAATAAATGACAAATAAAAGTCTAATATACATATAGGGAACATCCAAGATTTTAGAAAGACATGCAGAGTCTAGGAAAGAAATGGAATACTAATTATTTAGATCCTCTTCCCTTGAAAATACAGATGTACTGCCAAATTGTAACTTGGTTCTAAGCTATCTGATACAAAAAGAACATCTCCATAATTTTGAATACAAGTTATTTATGAAGGTTATAAATTCCTTAACTAAATTTGGTATGGATATAATACTTTATCAAGGTATAATTAAGTACTGCTTTTGAAACAATATTAGATTAACAAAGCTACTGGCAAAATATATAAACCAAAATGTGAGCACAATCAAATTCTAAAGCTCTGTCGTCCTTACTGTCAATAGATGCACTAGTGTGATAATTATGTCATTATACCTATATATAAACAAAAAGAGTGTGGACAAAGATATTTATGTGGTCAATATCATTCCATCTTAGTAAAAAACGAATTCAGCAAAAATATGAACGGTAAAGTATATTCTTCAAAGGTATAGCTGTAAAAGCAATCCCAAACATTTTATAATAGAATGAGAAATAGTAATCTTTAACTGAAAGTACAACAATAGAACAAATTTTAAAGTGAATTACTAAATGTAATATTCAAATTATCAATAATAACAACAATATATAGCAATAATAATAATAATGTAATAGTAATAATATATTTATTTCCTCAAACACAGGTTATTATCAATAATAATAACAATAACAATAATAATGATAATAATAATGATGTAATAATAATAATATATTTATTTCCTCAAACACAGGTTATTATCAATAATAACAATAATAATGATGATAATAACAATAATAATAATAGTAATTGTTATTGTCGTGATGGAATAATAGACAATAACTGGATTTGCGTCAGGAGAAACATGTATAGGTATAAATTTGCCCTACCTGACGTTATTATTATTATTCCATCACGACAATAACAATTACTATCAACACTGCAGTACCCGCTGCTTACTTGGACTCGAATTCAACCCTGGCCATCAGACGCAAGCTCGGTGGTCTAGAGGTATGATGCCAGGCTNTAGTGATCTGGAGATCGTGGGTTCGAGTCCCACCCGAGAACAACTTGCGATTTTTTTCGCAGTTGTTTTCAACTGTACTGAGTATTCGGTACATTTCCACGTCAGGTAGGGCAAAATTACACCTATAAATAATAATAATGATGATAATAATAATAATAATAATAATAATAATAATATATTTATTTCCTCAAAAACAGTAGGGCAAAACCAAGGAGGAACAAGGTTCCTATACAATATTTGACAGCCTCAAACATCAAACATGAAAGAAAAATAACAAATGACGAAGCAAACAATCACACACAGCAAAGACACAGGTTTGATTAAACTATGTAATAAAATACTAATATGCTATAATTTGGCAGTATGCCATTTTATCTACGACTGTTCCCACCAGCATAGAACCTTTGTAATATGCTGCTACCGACGATCCTGAGATCAGACTTCCATCGTTGCTGAGTACTTCACTTATCTCGTACTGTCTTCTACTCTCATCAGCAAATTTGACATGCAGCACCTGAAATTAACAGAAAATATCTTTGACTTTTTTAATAGACTCAATTAATATCAATAATACCAAACTGATGGGTCAGCATGAACAAGAGCACAGAAGTGGTTGAAAGTTTGCTTGGTATGTATCCACTGTTTAAAGCCCCATTTCCAGCAAAATTTCAGTTAAGAAAAATCTGATTTTTACATATGTTATAAAGATTAAAAAATATAATGCAAAATTGCTAGTTTAACTGAATTTAGAGATTCCTAAACATGAAAAAAATGTAAAATAAGACTGAAATTTGATTTTTTTTTTAAACAAAAAATAAATGCGGATGAATTTTACGTGGAAATATTAGCCTATCCAACACTGCTCGGCTAGGCCTAGCCTTATCTCGATTTAAGTTCTGTTATCACACATAAAAACGATCGACATGATATTTTATGTTCCTAGTATTGACACTTGTGAAATATAATATTTCATAGGAATTATTTCCTATTATTTATTTGTTAAAAAATGATTCTGACAGAGATTTTGACAATTAAACATATCTCAGGCTTACTCGATCGACCACAGTGTGCGAGATGCGAAGTACAAATCTCATTAGAGAGGGCGAACTATTGACTGTATAAAGTATACATAAAAACGAGAGCATTCCAGTGGATGCAATCTACAACCTCTGAATTTGCCTAGTAATGAAGAATTTGTCAAGAAAATGGTAATCTCCTATGAGAAAGAGTCTGTATTTCTCATTTTTTTTATTCTTTTGAGTAAAACTAAAATTTATGCCAATATTTTCTATGGTTTAAAATAATTAGAGTAATGCATATGCATTTTTTCTAAAAAAATTCTTTTTTTTAGTGAAATTTTGCAGGGAATGGGGCTTTAAAGTTTAAGAATTTTATATAATTAACTCCCTGGACAGGTGAATCTTCATAGACATACTTAATTAAAAAGACTTAATGCTGAAGCTAAGCCAATCAAACTCAAATTAAAATATCAATGAATAATGGAAGAATCACAACAAAACAACTGAATACAAGTAATTGTTAATTTATAAAATTTGCTTTAGCACATACATATTTATCCAAGTACATTATATTTATTACTAAACCAGACTACATAACAATAATTACATTATTACATATAATAATAGCAATCATATCTTCCGATGGTGTTCAGGGGATCTGGAGGTTGTGGGTTCGATTCTGACCCGTATTACTTTTGAGATTGGTTTTCGCTGGTACTTGGGAAAGTACTGAGCATTCAGTAAGATAATACGTCAGGTAGAGCAAAACACCATTCCTAGTAAACATAATGGAAATAATAACAATGATAATAATGAGTTTTCATTACCTGGGATGGAGCAGGTACAGACAAGTTTTGAGAATGTAAAGAGAACTTGTAGCCAATCGGGTGGCAGCCTTGCCAAATATCTCCAACTTCATCCACAAAAATATTATCGCACAAGCTGTTGAAAGTCACAGTCTAAAAAAAGAGAAAATACTGGCATTGGTATCATTTGGCCGAACAATACAATTTAATCCAATCATATTACAAGTTATAAGGACTGTCAATGCTGTTATGGTTACCAACTACCTGTACTGCATGGAGAATTGAGCCCAGTGAAAGGTAGCATTTCACCACTTCTACCCCATGCAAAGTCAACTGGTTCCATGTTCATTACACTTTTCAATACACCACATTATTCACCAAAGCTAATGGGTACCCAACCAAATCAAACTTTAGAAAATGTTTTAGTAAAACTCATCAAAAATTGCAAGTGTACATTTTAATGCAAGTTAACTTTTCTTCGTGCAACACACATCAGTACATTCTTGCCTTCCTCCTAAAATCCCCCAAAGTACAGTTCTCAGTTCATTGATCCATCTGTACTTACCTCTAACAGAGAGAGTGAATTATCTGATTCTCTTTTCAGTATATCCATCGTTCCTGCAAAAACCTCATTGACATACACTATCCTAGAAGAAATGAGACAAAACAAAAAATGTGTAAATACCCTTCAAAAATATTCTATTTATTTAAAAAGTATTTAAAATTCTCAGTATTAAATTGTAAGCTTACTTTCCATCAGGTGACATGTTGATTCCATTGAATAAGTGACCATTCTCTCTGATGATCTTGGCTTCCTTGCCGTCATAGTAACCAATGCTGGCCCATTTCATGAGGAGCAGTCCTTCAAGTGTACGCTTAACTCCGCGGTAATATCCATCGTTAGTGTAGTAAAAGCTATCAGGCCCAGTAGCCACAAGGTCATTTACACTGCAAACAGAATATTTAAACATGACCTTTATCACCAATATGAAAACTTTTGTGAAAAGCTCACTTAACTGGTGACCATCAATTATGTTTTATTTTTAAGATACCCTGGATGCAAACCAGGATGTCATCATTTTATGGCATTTTTGTAGAACTATAGTTATTTTACAGAACTCACTGCCCGAAGGCTTTTCGTGCTTCCTCAAAATATAAACTAATTCAAGAATATTCTTCCAATTATACCTTCTTCGAATTTCTGTTTACGAGTTATAGTGATGCATACCTGATTATAAACTTGTGTTGTATGGTTCTGTGATGTACCAATGCTGCCCTCTCTTGGTCAAAATCAAAAACTTCAATTGTGTCTTCAGTTGAGTAATGATTAACAGCAAACAATCTAACTTTCCCTGAGACAATACAAAAAATATGATTTAAAAACGTTTTTCTTTCCATTGTTATTGATGAAATAAATACAGAGCCAACTGATACTATATGTCAAAATTAAAACATATTTATCTTGCTTGACTGCCAAGCCCCTTTTCCTATTTTCATCCTATACGCTATATAGGCATAAAGAAAATCATTCCTTTCAACTGTAATGAAACATGAACAAACATACGGTATTTATTTTTAGATCATTACTTCCAGGTTCTTCCCTAAGCCCCCAGGGCACGTTCTGGCAACCACTTGCCAGTATGTTTACGTGCAATAAAATAGTGGTATGTTTAGACGAGTGTGAGCGTGAACTCACATAATGGCGCCGAGAGTCGCATCCCTGGCAACAAATGTGTTAACATACCTGTTTGTTTATCTTGCCAGATATCAATACCATGCGGTCTTAATGTTTTGCCATCAAAGTCGCCCTCTATCGGTAGAACTTTGGCAGCTTCTTCTGGTTTGTTGAAATCAAACTGGAATATTCTTCCTTGAAAATATTGAATTCTTGGATCAGCATCAGGAGAGAGTTTAAAAATATCTATACCCTAGATGTTAAACAAGGTGAGTAATAATAAATTAGAGGTTAATCCATTTTATCATACAACTGTAACAAGAAACTAATAATTATGTGTTTGGAGCTACGGTTAGGCCAATTAAAAAAAATAATTGGTCACCCGACCAACCGAAAATGTTCGAAATTGAGGGTCGGCATTTTATTTCTTTGAGAACTATTTTTTTAATGAGCTAAAAATGCTAGAATGGGCCTATCTTGCAAAGGTAGGCAATGCAACAGTGTTATGCGATCATTTTGCTCTTCGATATAGATTTGAAAATGGTTTTTCTTGTATTTTTGTGCATTTTCTACTTTTTAGGCATAAACACATTATTGGTTAAAAAAAAGACTAAATTAACACATTCTCAAGTATGTATGGTATGCATGTCCCATGAGAATAAAACTAAAGGAGTTATAACTGATTCTCAAAATAGTTGTATTTCACAAGATTTTTTTTTTCATTCCATTGCACATTAAACCATGTATTGACTGAGATGTGAATTAAATACTGTAAAGTATTAAATTAGATAACTTATGAGTACTTTGAAAAAGAATTATATTTAAGAAATGTCTCTTACTGAACTGATGAAAGCTAATCCATTTGGAAGGACAGCAATATCTTCTGAGCCATTAACTGAAATTTTAAGATAATTTATCATTGAGAAACAGAAATAAGAAATTGAAATTGAGGTAAAAGGTTGCACATGTATCTCGTTCTCTCTTGGTTATACTTTGATATAAGAATGTGTGTGTGTGTGTGTGAGCGTGTATTGGGTTGGGTATGCTGAATGGGAGTGGCTGTGTTGGGTGGGGCAGGTGTGTGTGTGTGTGGGATTGTAATGATAGGTGCAGCCATCAATCTTTATTTTTAAAAGCAAAAAGAGGGGAGGATACATTATTCTCATTTTCCAAAACACCAGACAAGGATTTTTTAAAATTTAGATCATAAAAGTCAGAAGTATGAAAATAAGCGTTGCCTACATTGCTGCTACTTACCAATGCCTGGGACTACTTTGCATGGGCCTGGTTTATGATTGTAGACAGTTTTGAAAGCTCCCAAAATAAGTCTAAAAAACAAATATATTTGTTACGCCTATTGAGCTTATAAACCTATTAAAACCAGTAAAAACACTTTCAATTCAGGAGGACTTTTTTAAACATTATTCAAAAGCATATCTTACGAGGGTTGTTAACGCAGGAGCTATATTCTTGCTCTTTTGAATACTGTGGTGTGGGTGGATTCATAGTGATGGATCTTTTCCACAGTATGGTAGACCCATTGCCTCCGGCCTATCTCTCCCAAGAATGTATAATAAACTAACAAATTAATTAGCAAAAAATTGTTGTGGAAATCTTTCTCTTAAGGCTATAAACATCCTATTAACATGCCTTGCATTATTTTGCTTAAGTTTTATATCACATCAGTAACCAGATATAAAGTGAACCTAGTAAAAACCACATTTCTTGCAAAATTGAGGGAATGATATGACAGCCTTAGAATGCAGCTTCATGTTGACAGGTGGGGGCAGACATTAGCTTCATTGCTGAAGTCTTGATTTTATAAATTTAATATGTTTGATAGTGGGATCAACCCCTTTCGGCTTTAAATATGGAATGGGTGTGGTTGATAAACTAATAATATTAACTTAAAAAAAAGTTTCAATTTTGGCCAACTTACGAGAGAGTCTTTCACATGCATGTTGATAAACTTTTAAGGTGGGTTCGGGTGTAGTCTATTTATCCCTCTCTAAATCTCCCCCTTCTCACGTGCCTACGGATCAACAACAGCACATACGTACAACAAGCGTACAAGCAAGCCAAGGGCCAATGCAAGGTCATGTACAGTATGCTAGCTGAAGTAGGTAGGGTGAAACCTATCCTCCAGCCCTCTATCTAGGGCCTAGGCCTGGTCCTAGCCTATGCTGATATAATTCAGTTTAATAATGCTTTAATACTTTCTGCAATTAATAATATTAATATTGGTGTTTTAATAATAAACAATAAACTTACGTTAATGTTACAATATGATGCACAATAATGGCCAGAAGACCTACAAAAAAAAGTTTCTTCAACATTGTTTACTGTGGCTTCTGCAGATCTGTGACCGCATGACAAAACAACTTGCATAATGCATACATAGCGTTGCACGCCCCTGGATAATTATATGAATATTCATATTGAAGTTTGGCCGAATCGTCAATGGGGCGAATCTGGACGAGGTATTGGTTTCATATGTGCAGTGGCGTATCTAGCAGAATTAAAATGGGGGAAGACTGGCGGTGGGGGGAGGGGAAATGGTGGTGGTGGGGGGAAACTGGTGCTAACATAGGTGCTTTATCAACAATAATTAAATACTTTTGACATAGGCATAATTCGTTCACTGAAAATTGTTTTAACTGGTATTGTATTTTAATTTTTTTATATTTAATTTTACTTCATTGTTGATCTGTTAGAATTTTATAATTGTATCTTATGCTTTATGGAATGGTGTTTAACATAATAGAACCACTTGGCAATCCTCAAGTAATGAACATCTTGTTTGTATGTTTTATCTTTTACTTTTACCATTGAATACATTTTCAAAAATTACAAAATTAATAAAAGGGTCCTAGATCCTAGACTTAAACGTTTCGTACCTCAGCTCCAACATAGTGGGGCTGAGGTACGGTGGTTTCTATTTCGAATTCTATGATTCGCCACTTTTAATGTTGTACTTTTTTAGCGAATCATTATCTATCTATAATTTTATTGGTGGAATATCAACAATGAGTAGGCCTAAAACTTACAAATTTAAAATAAATGGGAGAAAAAAGAAAATTATGTTCAAATATTGAGTTTGACCGGCCAGTAGACCTATATGCTATAGACATAAATGTCGCAGCCTACCCCTAATCATGAGAGGGTACATTTGAACTCTTACCCCCACCCGTCATCACATTAAACCCTCTGCTTTGAATTCATGTTACACCGGGAAAAACTGACTCTTTTAAGCAACCATCGTATTTATGAATAGGCCCTATGTCGCCTTATGTACGTTCCTTCACCCCGTTTGCGCGCTTAAAATTAAACTTCAAACTCAATTAGTCAACGTTCTTTTCTTGTTCAGGCCCCTATTTTATGAATCTCGGTTACCATTTCTGTCAGACAGTCTGCAAGTTTTAGTTTTATTTAAAAAGAATCTCAAAACATCCTTTTTAGTCAGGATTATTCTTCACTTTGCGCCTTTATTAATCTTTTAAAATTGATGCGGTATAAATTTCTGCATCAAATATTGATTGTCACCTTACCAATTCCAGATAGGGCCTATGTGTATATTTTTCTTTTTTCGTTATCCAGCCAAACACATAGGCCTACATGTACAGTAATAATGAAATAAGAAGTAAGATCAAACAAAGCCTATCAACCCATTTTTTGGTAATAACAATATAAATAAAAAATATACAAAATAAATTAACTAAAATAAATAGGGAAACTAGCTCTACGTTGATTTGACAGAAGTGTGCAGGGACGTCATGAATATTTGTTGAATTAAATGAAGGTCATAGGTCACCTGGCAGCGCTGATGCTGCTATGTTTATGATATCGCAGCGAATCTTGATTGTTTTGTTTATAAAAAGTAATCATGTTTAAAACAATTATGATTGTTGGTGGTATAGGTATAATCATTCACCATTTGATTACATTAGCGTAAGTATTATTGGCTAGGATAGCATCTGATTATTATTGCCAGATCTAGGCCTCAGATTTAGAGGCCCATCCGTCCCTAGCTGGCTGGGTATTCGGTAGACATGCCTTGCGTCATGGCTAGACTCAATTAGGCCTATTCAGCACGGACTCCATGGTCTAAGATGCACCAGTGACTAGCCTTAAAGGCGCTAATGAACTTTCGCACCTAACTTTTATTTCTTAATTTTTTTACTTCAGTGTTCTTCTCACAGTTTGTTTGTTTGTTTGCTTTATTGGTTTTTCCACACACAACATAAAAAGTATGATGTATTCAAAATTAACTATACATTACAAAAGTAGAGTATATATATATATATATGTATATATATACATACACACATATATATACTGTATATATATATATATATATATATGTGTATATATATATAGGCCCACGACGGGGGTTGGAGCTCCCCGACGGGGGAGGGGGAGGTATCCGACAGGGGAAGGGGGTTTCAAAAAGGCTTATTTAATCGATTTTAGTGTCTACTAATGTAGAAAATAGCATATAATTTTTTTCCTCCCGACGAATTGTGGTTTTTTATCCCCGACGGGGAGTCCCCGGGCCCCCCCCTTGGGTGCAACCCCCGAATGCTTAACGTTGGTTTGATTACCATAACCTTGATTACGACAAGAAAATTCAAAAATACGGTACCAGGTAATGGTGCCACATTTTCAGATGCCACAAATTCAGATTCAAATTATAAGACTGGCCTTTAATTGTTTCAAAATTTAAGAATTGACTCGGACATTCTGGAAATTTCTTACTTGATTGCAAAGCACCCTAACTAGGATGTAGAAAAATGAGATAGGTCATTTGTATATGACCTAGGCCAACATTGAATTATTGAAATAATTTGTTATAAAAAATCATTTGTTATAGAAATTCATTCGTTCCCAGGTTACAGTACAGGTATTCCATTTGCACAACAAAGATGTCAAAGAGTTTTTTTTCTACCTGAAAACAGGCCTGATGTTGCCATCAAATGATGAAATGTGGTCATATAAATAGAACGAAACTCGAGACTACGGGGGAAAAGTATTATATATAATATTGCTATTGTTTTTATGTTATTTACTATTTTGTATTATGTATTTACTTGCTTCAATTTGGTTTTAAACTACATTTTTTTATACTGTAAATGCCAGTGACTGTAAATATACTGTAGAGCTAGCAAAAATAAATACTGTTCATCTGTATTCCTTGGTGCTAAATTAAAAAAAAAATTGTATTTTGAAATGTTAATAATTGTTCTGAATCCTTTCAGATTTATCATGGGCTATCATAAAAGTATTTATAATCACAGACCAGGTCCCTGTAGGGTGGTTCCTGGTATTGGTAAGTCAATCAAAATAATCTGCTAACAATAACAATAATACCAATGAGAATAGCAATTATTCCTATCAACAGTGTGTTCAACCCTTGTTTTTTTTTTTGCAGTAAATGGTTCTGAAGATATTGTTGTTCTACCAAATGGAATTGCTCTCATTAGTTCAGTAAGTAGTTAATCTCAGGCCCGTAGCCAGGATACTTCAAGGGGGGGTTCTGGGCGTGGGGTCCAGGGGCTTGCCAAAGGGCCCCGGTGGGGTCAAGGGACGAATGCCAGAGCATTTATACGATTTTAAAAGCATGTACATGTCATTTAAGTGTATGTTCATGTATATTTAAATACTTCTTACACAATTTAAAAAAATAGAAGACTACATATTTCCAATACAGGATTTAGAACGTAAATGTTTATTGTAAAACAAACTTTTTTTTTTGTTCGAAACCAATGTTAAAAACACTTTAATGCTACTATGAAATGTTATCTAGAAAAATATTGGATGCAAGTAGCAATACCCACTAGGTGACTGTACTAAACACAGACCTTGCCCCTTATGAGATTGCTAAATAACATTAAATATTAAAATATGGAGGTATGTAAAATTAACTAATGTAAAGGGTCTTTGCTTTAAAGGGTAATAATTGCAAATAATATCTTATTTATTGCAGAAATGAAGAAGCAATAGGAACTGACAACCCTACATTTTACTTTTTTACCAAAATAATAAGATGTTAAGTGAGAAATATTGAGAAAAAAATAGACATAGGCCTATAATTATTATGCTAATAATAAAATAAATCTCCGGAGCACGCTATTGGTCAAATAACCTAGGCAATAAACCCCTCATTAATATTCATTATGAAGTCTTAGTGGTTACGTCATTCAGCTGGCTGCAACTTTTTTTTTTTTTATTTCTACGATTAGACTTTATCGATTGCAACAAATAAACAGTGCAAAAAATGCTCCGATTTTGTAATAAATTGCATTATTTGGAAAATGGGGGTGAGTTTTTTTAGCTAAGGGGGTTCGCTAGCAAAAGGGAGGTTCGCTGAAAAAGGGGGCTCACCCGAACCCCTAAAAACCCCCTTGGCTACGGGCCTGAATCTTTATGGTACTTAGTATATCAGACAACTGCCTGTTGAAAAAAGGGAGTGAATGGGGACTACAGTATGCTTTAATTAGACACAAATGGTTTTAATCCCACCAGTAGTGGATACAGATTTTAAAAAGAGTGAGCACAAAAGGTAGGGCTACATTTCCGGTTGTCAAAACACTTAAATGGTGCCTTCATGAAAAAATTTAATGAGGGTGACCTGTTCAGCTCACCATTACTGGGGAGCTGATACTAGGGCCCTGATACTAGGGCCCTCTAATATTCTTATAACAAATGTACTGAGATGGAATATAATACCAGACCACTAATAAATGCAAACCAAGGTGGAGCTGAGACTTAAAATTAAATGATTGTTCCTAGTAGTATCAACATGACTTTTGCATGCCATACAGATTTATATAGTAATTCTCCATCTACAGTACAATTCAACAAAAGTTGCAGAATTTTAAAACATTTTTTAACCCTTGAAATATGGAGAAGTTAAGCCATCACCCTTGAACTTCAGGACTCTTCTCTATTTCATCCAGGGGATAGATATTTCTCATATCAGAAGGAGAAGGCTGCCCAAATTGTGCCTCTTAAAGGTGATTTTGATAGAGATAGGTTCAGACCTCATGGCTTAGATATCTGGCAAGATACAGAAACTGGTAAGAAATGATGTGACTTCTTCAGTATTTTTTTTTCTTCTATCAAGGGAATGGATCATTTTCATATTATGCCAGATACGGATCCAAGCATGCATGGGTTCAAGGGAAGAATATACTTATTTGATTTCAACCAACCAGAAAAGGCTGCCCAAGTTGTGCCCCTCAAGGGTGACTTTGATAAAAACAACTTTAGACCTCATGGTATAGATATTTGGGAAGATAAAGAAACTGGTAGGATTTTCAATTTTCAAAACATATTTTTAATATCAATTCTTTAAATCAAGTCTATGAATTGCAATAATCAGTAATTTCTTACAATGGTATATATAACAAAAATACTTAAAAATAAAGAGAATTAAATATTGGCATTAAATTAGGCAGGCAGTGCATGTCCACCACCACCACCAAGGTATGCTATTGATTTTAAAGCATATGGGAAAATCTCAGAAGCATTACGTGGAATATTGCAATAATATTAATTGAATCTAAAGAGGAACCTGAAAAAAAAAAGAGAAACAAACTTCATCCTCCCCAAGACTCAAATACATGACCTTTCCCATATATGGTGAAGGTTATAAACCACTTGACATGTGAAGGCATGTGGCAAGGTAAATTTTTGTATTATAACACCCAGAGAAATTGCTAGAGTTGTTTTGTTGCAGGACTTGTAAGGTTGTTTGTTGTCAATCATGGCAAGGTGGATACCATTGAAGCTTTTGAATTCGACCAAGACCAGCTCATACTAAAACATCGCAGAACATTTAAGCATAAATTAATGATATCGTAAGAACTATGGATTTGTAAATTTTTGTATTGATGATAAAACGAAAAAATTCTCAAGGCATTGCTACTGTCTTGCCTGCAGGCCGTTATTAATGTGTATTGTTATCAAATAAAAGGTGGTAAGATACACAGCATATCACCTTAGTTTACAACAAACCTTGTCCGTCCATGGTACAGTATGTTTTCAAGGATACACTTAAAATTAACTTGGTTAACCATATTTATGGATAATTAATAATCTGCATGGTGTGATAGCATGGATCTTTTATAAACTATAGCTTTTATGGTCATATATTTATTATTATTATTATCACACAACACCTTCCTTATGCATATTTTAATCTGACCTCCTTCTAATAAACTACTGTATTTTAAATGTTGTGGTGCTTTAAGCATTACAGTAAATTGCAAGTTTAATAATTATATTTCTAGTGTCATAGTGAAAGAAATTTATATATTTACAATATTGCAATACATACAGTATAATATGACAGATAAAATTGTATTAATATATTCATTATAGTGTCAATGACGTCTTAGCTACTGGCAGGAATAGCTTTTATTTCACAAATGATGCTATGAACCGTGGTGGAGTGAGGAGGATGTTGGAGTCATTGCTACTCTGTGCCTGGAGCACTGTGGTTTATTACGATGGCAGAGACGCAAAGGTTGTCCTAGATAAAGGTCATATGTACAATGGTATCAATATGTCCCCAAATAAAAAGTAAGACTTACGAATAGGTAAATATTTTTATCGGACCTACAATAAATCCAAAGGTTATATTTGGTGAGGACGAAACCTAGAGAAAGTTTTTTTGCGTTATGCTGCCCTCTTGCTGATTAGCAAAAGGCACAGTACAATATAAAAGACATCGAATATTAGCATTCAGTTTCCCAAAATGTTGAAAAATATACAGTAATTGCTGTAATTAAATTTGTGTTTGGGGTGATTTGTGGTGGGGTAGGGGTAGGGAGGTGGCAATTGCATTGAAAAAAATTGTTTTAATTTTGTAATATAATATTTTTACAAACTATTTTACATTAAAGCATTACAGTACTGTGTTGAGCTAGGAAACTTGGACAAAATATAAAAAAATTAGTGGCTTTTAAATATCTCAAAATAAGTTATTGTTTGATTTGTAGATTTGTATATGTAAATCAGCTTACTTCAAATACGATGTCAATCTACAAAAGAGAAGCAAGCAACTCTTTGACATTTATACAGGTAAGCTTTCATTATTAGTATATGCACAGCAAAAGAATTATAATATACTGTATAGTAAGTTTATGATTATAAAAAAAAATCAAAAATTTGGAAACTCTTATTGTCCCAAAATACATGGTGTTTTTGTTATTGTGATCAGTCAAAATCTGATATTTTTTGCACTGTATACAATTAAGTTTCTGTGTATGCGGTACTCGACATGCATTAGCTTTATTGTGTTGTTGTATTGTACGAGTTCCTAATAAAGTCAATCAGTCAATCATTGTATATAATTACTAGTCTGCAGTAAGCTGGACTTTTGAATTATTGAGACCAACGACTAATAAATCATGAATGTGTATGTTGCAAACAAGCAGGAGGAAGATTTTTCACTGTAAACAGAGCTTCAAAAAGACTATGAGACTGTCCTATGCCTAGTTTTGTCTTTGTGATCAGATTAGGAGAGAAGAAAATTAAATTCATAATCTGCCAAGAGGCACATCCATGAAGAATCAATTCTGACAAATATATTTGATACTATACATTCTATACAAATACTGTACATAAATACTGTACTAAAAACCAGTTAGTTCGGAGGTGGGTTTTGGAAGTGTGGACATTAGTACATAATTGAATACTATATTCTATTTTGCTCAATTGAGAGTACATAATACTATACAAACTGTGTGACAATAATAATCAACTAATTTAGTAGTAACACTGCAACAAGCCAATAATTTTTAATACTGTACAGTATTTAAGTGCATTTTCAAATAACCTATGCAACGAAGGCTCCAAGAATTGTACAAGTGCCATCATGGTACTTACCCAGTAAATTACAGTATATTATATATTTCTTTTTTAAGTCTATGAATCTTCAAAGCAGATGTGATAATATATTTGTGGATGAAGGTGGGGATATTTGGCATGGGTGTCATCCTATAGGACACAAGTTTCATTCCCATGCAAAGAAGTTTACCTACCCTGCTCCAGCCCAGGTGAGATCAGCTAAAATATAGTATTGTATGTCTAGATGCATGGAAAAAAGTTTGATGTCCTTTTCAAAGAAATTTTCTTTAAGAGTTCCAGCTGTGTGGAATGTGTGATATGCTGGTTTGCTTAGAGAATGACATTTATGAAAAACCAAATGTTAGTTAATTTGCAGGACACATAGGTATAGGTTAATTTGTTAAAATATAAAAAAAAAAAAAAATGGCAGAGCTGCAAGCAATGGCCACTATCATTAGAAAATGACATAAAAAATATTTTTGTTGAGAAATTTTAAATTAATATGTAAATATATTAGAACTGTGGTTATTTTAACACTAAATAAACCTATCAATGAATAATTTCTTCATAGGTGCTACATGTTAAAGCTGTTAGTGGAGGAAACACCAAAAAATATCAAATCCGTGAAGTGCTAAGCGACGATGGAAGTTTGGTAAAAGGATCGTCTGTGGCAGCATATTTCCAAGGTGCAATGTTGGTTGGCACTGTAATGGACAACATGGCGTACTGCCAAATAAAATCATTCTGATTGGTTCTTTCCAATAGGAGGCTTGCCATTGCAAAACCAGCATTTGAGTATAGAATGCTTATTACAGAGAAGCCGTATTTTTACTTATAACAAATAGATGACCTATCAATTTAAAATTTAAGGAATGGACAATATGAATCCAATTCAATTTTCTTATTTTGATTGCTGATGCTGATGCTGTTTTTGGCATGGCAAGACCCATATACTGTGTGTAATTTTTCTACTCCACAAAAAATGTGCAATTTTGATGTTAATATTATGTGATTTTTAAAAGTAAATATTGATTAAATAATAACATTTATGTATCAGTGTTATTTTTTATTCAAACGTCACATTTAAAAATAAGGTAATAAAACAATGCAATTTTTCACACAAGATATTTATTTGATATTTTAATTACTTATACAAATGAGCTATATTTAGTATTGTGTGTCTGAATCTATGATCCAAGATAGAGAAATGAAGTGATTGATATTGTTGCAAAAAAACATCAGAGAGTGCAATCGCTAACTTGCCACCCCTTCTGTTAACACACACACACTATAGTATTATATTCCCTAGAGTTCTAAACTTTGTAGAAACATTTCCACAAAAAAATTTCAGAGAATGATCAAAACTACATTATTATATCTTTATATTTGGCACAAACATCTTACAAAATGAACATTGCATATCTATACACACATAAGGACTAAAATTCTTTAACTGGTTTCCTTTTATCAATATACATTTGTCTGTACATATGCAAGGGCGGGATCTAAGCAAAATACAGATCCAAACAGTATGGTGTTCAGTTACTCCAAACAGAAAAATTATGAAGGAGTTAATAACTAAAATTGAAAATTGTTAATAATTTAGTGCAGTGTATATACCGTGCACTGAAGAATTTCAACCTTGTGTTGAAATTGGGCCTGGTCATCTAGAAAAAAAATTAAGAAAACCCCAAAACATTCTAGAAATTGAATCTTACAGACCAATAATTAGCTTTATATTAATTTAACAAAAACAAGGATTAATAATTTGAATGCTTAAATGCTACATCATCCTAACAAATCGAAACCTTGCTTGACTTATCAGTAGTTTGGCTGGGCTTGAGTCTCAACTTTGCTTTAGGTGTTTGCAATCTAAAGGGAAAGACCACAGAAATTCCACATATCTTTATAAACTACAACATTTTAAATATTTAATGGAGAACAAACATTTCCTTAGATACGCAGTACTAAAACTGATTAATTTACAAAAAGTAGACAGATGAAATACTCAATATACTGAAATTTTATAATACCATGTAATGTATTTCATCAGTGAAAATTTATTTTCTCTTCACCATAGTTTGAGATGTATGATTCTCAGTGATGTATAAATAATAATAACCATGTGGGTGGACCCAAAACAATAACTTCCTGAATTGCTAGCCCTGGTAAGCCAGCCCTTGACTGTCAGATGCAAACAGTGAGTCCATGTCTGTTTAGCTTTTTGGATAAGCCCGGTAAATTTCATGATTGTTTATGGGGTACACGCACTGCTGTACATACAACACACATTGCCATCCTAAAAAACAAGGAAAAAAGATATAAAACAATTGTTGAATATCACTGACCAACATGAATAGAAAAAGCCTAAACTGTCATTTTCATTGGTTTAAATTAATCTTTCAACTAAGAAAAGGAAGGTATTTAATAAGAAAAACAAGTCTGTTGATGAAGGAAATCAGAAAATCATTTCTAAATTGGAAAAAAATTGCCATATAAATTAAGAAGAATGATTATTTCTCCATAATACAATTAGTTCAAATATGCCCTGAAGGACAGGAATGCAGGTGTAATCGAACAGTCCACCAGACTACAGATAGAAGAAATCCATTAAATAAAAGTACATGCAGTGGGTCACACATATCAGGAAAAAACTGTTAAAATAATAATTGGTTTGCTTACGAGACAAGTACATTCAGAGCATCGATCGTTATCCATAAACCAGCGTTCTTTGTGCTCAAATGTCGCCACACCTTGTTGGCAGCTAGCCGTGCCTGTGGTCTTGCTACTCAAAGTCGAACATTCATGGTGTTCCTGACATCGAGGGCAACAATCACCATATGGCGTGTAAGTATTTTCGCAACTGAGACGAGGACAGGGTTTGGCAACGCAAGTTATTGTGCTGTTCTGTAATGGTAGAAAAAACATGTTAATATTGTATGAACATAACCCTTTATTATAAAATTGGGATGATTTTGGGGGCGGGGATATAACTGAGGAATAGAGCTATGCTCGGTCTTTAGATAAGCAGATACATATTGTTTTAAATAAATGAAAATAATTCTGTAAAGTGTAAGTAACCCATTATGACTATTTAATATCTACCTTAACTAGCAACTGTTAAGACATTTGGCTTGAATAAATTTAATAAAGAACATTGAAATTATCAGGTATATTAATATTTCAAATAATAATTAAAATATTAATAACAAATACTTAAACACATACTCAGCTCCCTAGGGGAGTACTCTATAGTACTCTCCAGCTTAACTGCATTTGAATACATTAAAAAATAGAGATTATTTATCAATTACAGGTGAAACACAAGCAGTACAAGTAACTTCATATGGGAGAGTTAAAGTTTAAAGTCAATCAAAAAATAAAAATCCTTGACATTTAACACCGCCTTCAGGGCCTAATTTGGAATAAACTTCTCCCTCGAATAAATGCCTTAGGATATTTATTTTTCCTCAAATAACCCCCCCCCCCAAAAAAAAACTGTCTAAACAAAACTGATAGAAGCAACATCATTCCAAACACGTTACATTCTATTAACATTCTAGAATTACATTTTTTTCTAACTTGGTCAACAATGTTCACACAGCAACACATTTTGACTGTAATTATGTGTTGTAGTTCCACATTTACAGTGAATTTAATGGGGGGAGGGGGGTATTTGAGTATATATGTATCCAATACAAGAAAAAAGAAAAAGCCTCCCTCAATCAAACATATTTTAACTTGACAGCATAATAAAAATAAAAGTTTTCTAAAAGGTTCTTATAAGAGGGATCCTTATAAAAAAAATACAGAGGGCTAAGAGGCGTACCTGACATTTGCATTTCTGGCAAGCATACTGCCAAGTATCATCATGCTCGTAGATTATACCAAGCTCCTGGTGTAGGCATTTGCCCTTGTCGGCGCACTCTGGACAGCAGTTAGTATCAACAGGGCTGCTAGTACAATCACATAAGATCTTGGAACAAGTTGTCACACCATTCTAAATTTTTTAAACAAGAATATTTACATTAAAACAATTTTGGGCATCAAATTAACATTTGTAGTTGTCATGACCAAGCCTGGAAAAAAAATGTTTGTGCCTCCGACCATGAAAATTGTTTTTATTAAATGCATCCAGCACCAAATGTTATCTGTACACTATATAACCCAACAGTTTATTAAAAAAAAATTTATTCCCCAAAATGACTCCGGGACATTGATGATGCCTCCAACCGACGGTCATGAACTTTTGCCAGCCCTGAGCATGACAATCCATGCTTCAGGTGATACTACAAAACACACCTGGACAGTTATCTCACCATCCTTTAAACAAAATCTACATTTCAATATCTATGAATTTTGCCTCTGAGCATTTTAAAAGAAAATCTTTCACATAAATATAGCATATCACTTGCTAATTATAGGTTACTAGTAAAATGAGACTTTTTTATACCTTATTTAGAAAACCCAACGCCTGCAAATAATGATGATTTTGAATAAATATTAAATTTTATTTCTGACCAATTAGCGCACCTGCCGCCACGAAAAAATGGAAATTTTTGTAAAAAAAAATATTAAAAGTTTATATTTATTTTTATTACACCTGCCGCTGCCTTGAAATCTCAGAAATAAGGTTTATTTCTTCCTAATGATATAAATTTAAAGCAATTAAACATCCCATTACACTGTTTACATTCACCAACATTTAATTTCTTATTTTCTCCTCCTGGATGTTTTTGGCAAACAAATTTGTTAAATAAGCAAACACAATTCTATTATATTTTTGCACACACCCAGGCAATGCTCTATCAATGAACTCTCATCTTGACGCTTAGAAAAATGGCTTTTAGGAAAAAACATGTTATAATTGCACAAGATTTCAACCCAGTGTCATGGCGTTTGAAGGCAGTCACCTTAACCAACAAACTATTGGTCAATTCCATTAAAAAGTAGTTCTCTTACAAATTTAAAAAGAATAATAACAATAGTAATAGTAATAATAATAATAATAATAATAATAATAAGAAATAATAATAAAATTTTTTAATTTATAAGGTGCAAATAAGAATATGTTAGTGCTTATTTACATCACAAATACAGGAGTGACAAGCATCCAGCTGCCAGCTGGCTTGATCTTTGAACTGTTGTCCTCCGTACATGCAGTTGCGACTGCACGAATCCTCATTGCACTGACATGAGTAGCTGCCTCGTTCATTCTTACAGGTGGTGCCAGTCGGGCAGGAATGCATACCATTGCTGGTGTCACATTCATCAACGTCTATGTGAAGAGAAGATGAGATTTAGTAACGATAACAAAGTATTTGCATTACTTACATAGGATGTTCCCTGCAGAATAAAGTGAAAAGTATATAAATAAATAAATCACTTCTTCAACAATAACAGGATTATCTCAAAAATTAAAAAAAAATCACTTAGAATCTTAATATGGATTTGTATAATTACAAGATACCAATGTACCTAACATAAATATACACTACTGTTTAAATTAATTGTAATGCATGCTGGTGGATTTGTTGAGGGAAACATTTTCAGAAAATTACTTGTGTTTGTTGAACTCATTTTACATCATCTAATGACCTGGACAATAATTCCTCCGGATGCTTTCAGAATGTTCAATGAAAATCACACACTATGTAAATGCCATATAATGATTGTTATTAATAATAAAATAAAATCAATCATCTCCAGAACAGTAGTAACTGTGATGGTTCCAGAAATCTGCCAACAAGTTCAAATCAGAAGGCCCTTAGAGCCTAAGTTAAAAACTCTGGTAAAAGTAAGGGGAAATATATCTCGTCTGGCGGTATCAGTTTGTGCTTTTAGATTAAAACATTGAACTACAGTATAATCATAGTTAAGGCGAGACTGTTTTAATACCTTGTTTAGCAAACCCTATGTCCCTTTCTGACAATCTTTTTAACAAATAAGGTATGTGAAAACAAGGTATAAAAAAAAGCCTAGCCTAACTTTACTGACAAATCATTATTTTAGTCTAGATTTCAAGTGACATCAGACAACAGGGAGATCAATGCTGATGTGACAGGGAGATATTTGCAAGCCTTACATCCCCAACCCCCACTTGTGCCACCTGCTATATCGGATCATCAGTATCCTTGATTTTGGAAGTGCATTGCGAAATAGATAGTACATGCTTGGGCTAACATACCTACACATCCAGCCCCCTTGTTGTTATCAGGCGTTGAACTTGCATAGCCTTGTTTGCAATGACAGTAGTAGCTTCCAGGTAAGTTGACACAAAAAGATCTACTTTTCCTGCAGCCATGATTACCTTTACATTCATCAATATCTAAACAGATATAACAAAAACATTACACTTAACACTGTATATTACAGTATGTTTACCATAGAATTTTCATACAATTACATCTAAAAAAAAAAAAAAAATAGGTTAATAAGCGAGCTAAGATGATTTATTTAGGTCAGGGTATGTATTTGTATTTGTATGTATCAAGTCTTTCTGTACAAAATAATATAAAAGCAAATCACATGTACTGAAAAATATACAACAGTCATACTTGGTATCTTTCTCAATACTCCATTATCAGTACATTATTACCTAAGCTATAGCTTATCTGTATACCCAGGAAGGAGAATGTTATCCAAAATATTATTCTATTATGTTAATTAACCACAATGTGTCACAGATCAAACAATTCAGTTTTCATTCATTTACAGATTTTTTACTACAAATTCTAAAAAAAAACATCTATATCTATACTCTATACATTAAATTGGTGAGGAATATTTTTCTTATCCTCATTTTCAATTGGAAAGTTACTATGTAGTTCTTTACAGACAGAAAAGTTGACGCTGCCAGTTTTCTGGTTATCTGAATAGGTCACGATTCCAACACTCGTATCTCTTCAAATTATGTGAGTTTTTTTGTTGCATGATGTTGTAGAACATTAATTCTGACAGTTTAACTTAAGAAATTGATGTGAAAAAAAAGATCAGATAAAAGCAGTGGAGACGCATGGAGTGAACATGATATTTTGGATCTGATATGAAGAGTTGGATGGTAATCTAGGCCATGTATTCAACTTCCAGCAATGCACAATGATCTGAGGACATTTAATATAAATGCACTAAAGCTTTTAAATTTATGGCATATTTTTTTTGGTGAATAATCAGATCGATTTTCTAGTTTCGTTTCTAGAAAGATGATACTAAAATTTTATTGATGATAATGATGGGGTATATAATATTAATAGGGTTTTTTTAGATAAAAACTGTATTATTACCACTAACAAGAAAAAAAAATGACTAATTTTATGTACAGTAACTTTTATTAGAAAATTGATAAATATGGCTATCAAATCAATTAGTGGTAGATTATTAATAATCTAGGAGGATACAGTCAATGTAATGCAGATTTATTTAAATAATTGTAATTATTTTATGTGTATATATTATCAGTTTATAATTATAGTGCATCCTCCAATTCAAGACCCCTCTAACCCCAAGACCACTTTTACAAATGACCAAAAAACAATCTCAATCTTTTAACACAAAGCCTGTTTTTGGACACTGAATTCCAAGACAACCCTTATTGGAGGGCAAACTGTATCTACATTTAAAATAAATTTCTTACTATAACTTATTGTCACTGTATTTGTCTTTATATTTAATCATATTATATTAAAGATTTGAAATATGCCGTATATATTAGAATAAACGCCCCGGGGCATTTATTGTTCAGAAGGGTTTTTGAGGGGGCATTTATCCGAGGGAGGCGATTTTGAGGGAAGCATTTATTTTTTAGAGAGTGAAATGGATATTTATATATTCAAATAAAGGCCCCTTAATTTCTCTGTAAATGTGGAATTACAACACATAATTGCCATTAAAATGTTTTATTATGTGATCATAATGACTTATTGATCCCAACCAGATTAGCAAAAAAATGTACTGCTACTGGAGTAGAACATTAAATAGCATGTCTTGAGAATGATGTTGCTTCCATTAGATTTGTTTACATTCATTTTGGGGGCGCGAGCATTTATTTGAGTGTGTTGTTTATCCCAAATGAGGCTCTAGAGGGAGAGTTTATTTGAGGGGGTGTCTATTCAAAGCGGGGCGTTTATTCGAAAAAATATGTTATATATTTTGGTTTCAGGTTTTTAACCTTCTTTATAATCATCTGCCTATATCTCACTCCAGCTGTTTCATCTACATACAATTATGAATTCTATGGGAGAGAATACTAAGATGATATGGAATGACAAAAAGCACCTACCTGTCTCACATTGATCACCTTTAAAGCCTTCAGGACAGACGCACGTATCAGGTGCACTACACATTCCACCATTCATACACGGTGGTGAACATATGGCTAAAAAGCAATGCAGACGTAGACACTTAGAAGCTGCTGTATCAACATAACTTATTAATTCAATATAATATCAGTAAGGGCTACTATTTTTTATTGATTATATGCCATGAAATGCTTGCACCTAGGGTTAAAACATAAAGTGGATCACTTCACAGCCTGTCATACAATGCACGCTGGGGCATCTAAGCATGGCCAGCCGAGGATGGTCAACTTGTGGCTTGATTTGTATACTGTACTGTACACAGCGGGCGTCTTCTAGTCAGCTTTGTGCTGTAAGAGTTACCCTCTTTAAATATGGTTTGATAAATAAACAATCTCTTAACCACAAATTCAAAAACCAGTGAAAACCGCTGCATCAAAATCCATAGTACACGGTTACTGACAATCAAATTGTCATCTATATTCTTTGATATAATTAACTATAACTTACGTAAGCAGATGATACCGTCTCCCTCATAGCCATCCTCACACTCGCACATGAAACTGCCAACTGTGTTGCTGCAGATGCTGTTTCTGCCACATGTACCGTCAATCTCACACTCATTAATTTCTGTAAAACAAATATATTTATTCTTAATGAAATTTATGGTACTGTACATTTCAGGAATTTGTAATTCTATATAATACAATTTACACATATGGAAGACAGGAACTAGAGGAGCATTAGTATTTATTAGCTTACCAGTAACAATAACACCTAAAATTATGAAGTTAATTTTGATTCAAACAATAATAGCTGTACTAGTTACAATTGTAATGCCTGTATGTAAATTAGTAATGCTAACCTGAGCAGCTATAGGCATCTTCCCTTTGGTACCCAGCTAAACACTGGCACACATAGGATCCAATAGTGTTGGCACATGAGGTACCATCATTACAGTGATGTCCGTCTCCTCCTCCTGCCTTTTCACACTCATCTATCTCGATGCACATTTCATTTTCCTCTTTAAAGCCATCTTGGCAGATGCACTGATGACCGAAATCTGTGTTGAGGCAAACCTTGTCACTTGGGCAGTTGGCTGTTGCACAGTAATCATGACCTGTATACAAACAATATATATTTGTTAGCCTGGCAATTAAGATAAAGAACAAAAATTATACAATGCATTATATCAATGGACAAATTGTCATTATTAATATTATATAAGCATACTTTAATTATTGTAATTTAACAGATAATACCAGCTGGCAATCCAACCCTGGTTTTGAAATGTCACTGTGCTTGGTAACAATTTTATTTTTGCCATTTGGTTATAAAAATTTTCATTATCAATATTAACATTCTTGATATTATTAACATTCTTGATTATTATTATTATTATTATTATTATTATTATTATTATTATTATTATTATTATTATTGATATTAGTATCAAATTTCAATTTGGAAAAAGTCATGACTAAAATTTAACTTCAATTTGAATTAACATCATAAAAAATGTTTAATTATCATTATCACCATCATTATGATTTTTCATAAATTCCTTTAAACTATTCAATGTAATCCTCATTGTAGATAACATTTTACAAACATAATAAGTGATAGCAGATTTTTATACAGTTTAACAACTCACTGATTGAACACACAAACAGGATCAGAAGAGAGCTTACAATAAGCACAGTAAGTATACTTCTTAAGTGGAATAGAAGAGCTCTGTATAAGTTACAGAATTAACATAATCTGGTTGATGGCTTAAACTTGAGTAGCATAGATGTTATATTATTTCAATTTCAGTAGCAACATTATCACATTTCCTATATTTCTAAAAACTAAATAAATTATAATACTATTATACTAGTTTATTATCATTAACATTATCATTATCATTGAAATGATTTTATTGTGGAAGATGCTCTAGAAATATCCTACCATTACCAATACCATCATCATTATCATGATTTTCCTACTCCTTCTTATCATACAAGATGCAGATAGTATGGAGCAGAATAAAGAATCAATTATTTGCTTCTCTGTTAGTATGATGCATGACATATTAAGACACCTGTGATGAGCCAACAATTTTTATTCCAATGTTATATATCAGAATAAAATATGTATCATCTTCGTCATCATCGTCACCTACCACTGCTGTCATTAATGGTACTTACCTTGGCAATATGTACAACAGTCTGATGGTCTACTGATAGAGTCCTCTGGCTCACATGATACTTGCGGACATGCTGTCTTAGTCTGAGCAACACTCATACTACCATCCTGCAAAAAATATAAAGAAGCACCTTTTTAACATTTACATGTGAGAGGTATCACCTACTACCAAGATGCCAGAGCACATGGTTTCTTGGTTGCAGCAGTTACCATGCTACTATCCTGTAATAATTCACCAAAGATGTACCTGACATGAGAAGCATAATCACTAACGAGAAGCATAATCACTAACGAGAAGCATAAGCAGCTCATGCTACCATTCTGCTGAAAATTCCAAAGAAATGCTTTTGGTGAGGACTTCTCGTGCATAACAATTATTGTTTGAAGGTTTGCATGGCAGGGTAATAATAAAATCAATGTGCCAATTCAGAGATATTCAACAAGGTGGGGGGGGGGGGCAGGCAATAAGAGACAACACGACCCTAAAGCTATTTTTTTCTAGATACCCGGAAATAACATCTGAGGTGTGTTGGGAGATCAATAATTTCTTTTCTTTCTTTCTTTTTTCCCTTTTTTATACTTTCCAGCATGCTGACTTCCCCACCCCCCCAAAATCTGCCACTGATATTAATTGCTTGCAGTACACTGCATAGACAGTTTTGAAAAGAACCGTTTCAATTGGAACGCTTCAATTGTCATCAGGAGAATAATATTTGATACATTGACCTAGATTATTCTCCTGTTGATGATTGAAGCAACTCAATCGAAACATTGAGACATTCTCAACAAAAATAACAGTTCTTTTCAGAACTATACACATGGTGTACCGCAAGCAATTAATGTCAGTGGTAGATTTAGGTTGGGGGATGTTCAGGTATTTACTATAACAATTATTATTAATTTATCATATACTATAATTTTCATAATAAATATTTTGAAAATAACATGGACTTTACCAAACACTCCATTTCCAGACATCTTGATCCCTTCCGAGCCATTCTTTCCAAGTGATCATATTTGCTTTCGCCATATATACAGTGGTCTGAAAAAAAAAACAAAAAAAACAAAAAAAACATTGATATTCAAATTGTCTACAAACAAATATTAATAATAATTTTCTGCAAAAATAATACATGTAAAAGGGAGAGACAGAATTAGCTACAGTTGAAAAAACCAGAAATCGCCTTTACTGGACACAGGTGGATCAATTGCAAGATCTAAGGTAATGTAAACAGATGATCAATCTGCGTAGACTAATTAATACTTAAGTCATGCAAGGTCAATGTAATTCAGTGAGTCCATATGAACTACTGCATGGAACTGGGGCATTGTCAATTCATTAATGTCTCAGGTCAGTAAATTCTAATTACTGACACCAATGTAAAATGTTGAGAGGTGGGTATGTTGTGAAGGTGCAAAAACACTTACCTTTGTTTCTGTCTATAGCCCAGTGTTTAGGGATACAAAATATTGAAATGAATTTAATTGAATGTTCATCATATTTATTTTTATATGTATGCAAAGTAACTAGAATCAAATTTGGTATGTTACAGTCATACAATTGACTTTACTCTACTTATTCATATTATTATCATTTTTATTGTTATTTTAGGAGCTCTGCCTCAAATGGTCAGAAAACACAATCACCAAATTCATAGTTCTTCTTATGTTTTTCTCACGGTAACTGGCATGGTTATGACCCCAATCTAATAAAAACACACCCAATTATGACAAAATTTCACACAGGCTTGGCATACAAAACAGACATTTCAGGCATCAATTTTCCGTTTATTACTCTCTCTGATTGGCTAGCTCACAACTGAAACACAGCACTTGTCAATAAAGAAACAAAGAATTGTTGTTTTGATTGGAATAAGAATGGAAGGTACTCAACCAATAGGTCATTGGTTCAACCTGCTTAGTAATCCTAAGTAGACTTTTTTAAAGATGAATTGTCCGGTCCATTAAAAAAGACATGACAGGGTACAGTAATTGATTCAGTGTACAGTGCAATATCTGACTTATGAAAATAACCAATTTATTTTACAAGAAATAATTAGTATTTAAAAAGACAAAGACAAACTTAAATCAAAACAGGAAAACAGGTTTGTTTTTCACATTCCAAAAGGCAATTAAAAAATATACCAGGAAGTACCAAGGTATTAGTAGAGTAATTTTGTTATTGTTATTATTTCTACATACCTTTACACACTGGACAACATTCTCCATCTTCTACGACTGGATTCTTACATTTAGGCTCCGGACAAGACATTGGGCCACAGAAGACTTTCCCCTCCTAATATAACATTAATGTGAAATACACAGCAATATTATGTTTGATTATCTTTGACAATATGTACATAATTAACATGATATTTATAATGATACAGTATTAATTAAAAACATAATAGAATATAAAACAACATTAAAATTCATCGAGAAGTTGTATTAAAAGAAGAGAAAATCCTATAATCGAATTTTAGGCCTTTTAGTTCGTTTTATGTATCATTGAATCATTTTTATTTAATTTTTTCACTAGTAGTTTACTATTTCTATTAATTTATGACACACACTAAGATTATAAGATTTATCATACCATAGAAATCACTGTCACTCAGTTACAGTGATATGTAGTTAATGTAGTATATGTCCAAACAAAATTATCATACGTTTAAAGAGGAAAAAAACCAGATAAGATTACACATTTTCTTGGCTTTTATATAAGATTCAATTATGTCTACTAATAATTTACAAAAAGAAATCCAATTATTAAATGTTAGTTTTTCCCCCTTTAGCTCATAAAAGTATATTTTTCAGCTTTGAATAAAAACCTTAGTTAAGGAGGTATAACTCACCGAGCAAGTACAATTATCGCAACGATCTATCCAAGTATTCCCATGTTGATACGTCACATCATTCACTGTACAGCTTTGTACACAGCCGCACATCTCAAGGGCGGACAATCGACCCTCGGCTACGTTTAACTGGAACGCAAATAAATTTCTTGGTGAATATACAACCAGACTTAAGAGCTATTTTCAGAAGAATGTCGTATATCAAAATCATGGCAGTTGACATTTTAAAATGAATGCTCATTCAACTTAAAAGAAAAATAAGAAATATTTAAATAAAATTTATAAAACATAAAATTACATGGTTCAAAATTAAGTTTGATGAAATACGCATAATCTTCAATCACTTTTCTTGTTAAACACTAAAAAAAAAGGACAGTAATGGAAGACAAAATGCATTTATAGCAAACTTGTAATAACAGAAATTACTTATGTTAAGCTGCAACACATGAACACGATCAAATTCCATGTTACAGTGTTTTCCCTATATTTCTGCTTATAATTTCTCCTAAAACCTTGACTGCAGTTTTTGAAATGTTTGCCTGGTTCAACCTCTTGAGGGTGTTAAAGTGATTAAACGAAAAGAGAAGCTTAAGAGATACATTAGAACTCGCTCCAAAGCAAATGCCAAACATTTTCAAATAGGCAGATTTTTACTTCCATTCCATTCATTGGAAAAATTATTCTAAGAGCTATTTAATGAGGACCATCTACCAGCTAAGCACTGATAGATATTGTAATATTTATAAATTTCATAATAATTAATCATTACTAACTTAGTAACTGAAAATCGATTAACTAAATGAAAAACCCCCAATTTTTAAATAGGAACAATGACTTGTTTCCTAAATGAAATTCTAAAAACATTAAAGTATGGACAATTTTATACCACTTATTAGTCTATGATAAGGAAGATTTTCATTGATAGGCAATATTATATTACTAGACTGAATTCACCATTACTTTACTTAAATAATATTGCTAAGAGCAGTTGAAATGTTATTAAATACAATTTTTACTATTTCGTTAAAGCAAACAAACATCACAGATGGAAACAATGTATAGTGTTGTTAGTGCAATCACATTATGAGAGAATAAATATGTCTGAATATTGGCGAAAACTCATGGGAATTGAAACCACGGTCATAGTTGGATACAGTACGTAGGCAAACACAGTAACTGTTGGAGCGAATCGAAATGAAAAATCAATGAGAATGTCTTAATGGCTCTTACTTGATGCTGTAGCTTTTGAACGACTTCTTCCAAGTCTGTTACCATGCCAACCATCGACAGGTATTCACCGCAGGTTGGACAGTTGCGATCGAGCTCTGGACACTGGTGCAAGAATCCATGATTCGCAACCACAATTTTAATTTGCTGTACGATGCCCTGAAATACACAAACAATAAAGAATATTGAAAGAAATTACAATTTTACATGGTTTGCACCCTTACGATTGAGTTCAATTCTCACTCGATGTATTTTATTCACGTCCTTAGGAAAGCTAGGCACTAGCACTGGACATCATAAAACACTCAACAAGGGAATGATGTCTTCCATAGACATTTGTTCCATTGATTAGGGTTAATATGAGTATCAGACTACTACTAATGATACTAGATCATTTTACTTTTAACTCAGGAGACAGGAGAGTTCAATTTGAATAGAACACAGATAATTGATGTCTACAACAAAGATGAGAGTCTCAAGCAATTACTTATGTCTACAAAATAAATACCTTCATCTTAAGAAAAAAACATCAGGTTAATAAAATTCATTCATTCTGTTTATTCATAATTTCTCTTTAATTCATTCATTCATTCTGTTATTCATTCATTCTTTTCATTCATTTGTTCCTTTATTCATCCATAGTTTCACGTCATTTTGCTACAAAAAAAAGCAACATAATATGGCAGCATTGTATGTTTAAGTCAATAAAATTATCTTAATCTGCATTAATTCATATTATATATTTTTTTTCTGAAATAACAGCAAAACAAGAGGCCATTAACATTAATTATCTGTCGAAGTACAAATAATGTATCAACTTACAGTAAAATGAAGCTTAGATGGTCCCCTTTGACCCAGCCAGATGTTGAGGTCTTCATTACGTATATCCGTATCTGGAACAAGAATGCGTCTTTCAGCCACCTTCTCACAATCAACATAGAGAGTGATGTGTGATCCACTGACGCTAAGTGCAACCTTGTGCCATTCGTTAATTGGGAACTCCTGCTCGAATTCTTCGCTATATATTTTATTTTGGTGCGTGTAGAAAAAGCGTACTTCATTCCTCTTGGAGCTTATCAGTAATTCCATAAATCTGAAAAATTGATATAGTACTACATTTACAGGTTTTTGATTTTATTAACTAACTTTAATTTATGAACTCTGAAAAAGTATATACCGTATCATATTTTTATGATATAAATACTAAAATGAAAAAAATAAAATACAAATGAAAATGAATAAAAAGCTCATAAATTGACAAATGCAGATAAGATATGGAAATAATAACAGAATTATTTACTAAATTAACAATACTCTATCTATATACAACGTCAATATACTCTGAAATGCAAAAACCAGCATGTCATTAATATACGTTAATCGTCGCTCCTTGTGTCACTATTTTCCAACATTGCCCTTAAAACTTTACAATAATATATTATTACAATATTACTATAATTTTTTAAATAAATTTGTATTATTGCAGTTGTTTTAGAAGACCACAAGATAATAATAGATAAAAGAATACTAAGTTCACACAATTTAATTAACATGACCAAAAGTGAAAATTCATACATAAATCAGATGCTATCTAAAAAAAAAAAATCTTCATTTACCTCAAGTGAAGACCGTATGTTTTATGATTGTAACTATTTCATGAAGTTATTTGAAAGAGGAAAATAAACAATCAGAAAAGGCTAAAATTGGCATGACTTTCGGCAACACGAAGGCACTCACGGAATCAATACTTAAATTACACCTGTCAGATGTGATCATCACAGGTTTAATCACTTATCTTGTCAAAGAGTTTACTCCTTGTATGCATGTCAATGAAATCATAGATATACAGAGGATACATTCAGTACAGGTGATATTTAGTATTTTTCATTATAATCACATATTTGACATAAAATATATTGTAAGACTAAGCAACTGACGTATTAGTTCTCCCACAGCCCAAAATTTTTTATTCTTCCAGTCACTTAAAAAAAAATACATCCCCTTCCTTCCTTATTCTATGCTCAACATCTTAGCTTAACAATATATTAACCATGATCTGATGTGGATATTTTTTTTATTACAAACTGACGTGCTCAATAATAAGCATCTACAGTACCAATAAAAGGTAATTTTTCAAGTATTACCCTAGGAATCACTTATTATTACAATTTTATCTCTCACGAATAAATTGAACGAATATTTGACTATTGATCAGCTGTGTTATTACCTTCCAGAAAAATAATGGTGCATCAGTAGTAAATGTCATTACACGAAGCTTTATGTCAATATAGGAGTCTTGTTAATTGCTAGCCTAGTAGATGGGCTTCAGAGTGAATCAAGGAGGCGATTTAATGCAATATTTGAGGTGGATTACTTGGAAAGCTGAGTACATCGATGCCCAATGTGTCTTTTTAATGAATCCATTATAATGCATTACAGCATCATCATTGTTGCTTATTACTGCTATACCAACATCCTACATCTAATCTAGAATTAATAGTCTTTATTGTATTGTGTTTTCAAGAGCATGATGGTGCCATTAAATTAGCCATAATGATATACTCTCTGTGCTGATCTAAGAAACAAAACAGTGTTACATCACGATACCACATGATACTACTCTGTTGCTATCGTTGCAAAAAGCGTTCAACCGGACGCCATTTTCTTCACTGACAAACCATTGATCCCAATTTCTAATGTAATTATTAAGATGTATCTTACTTTTTCTTGGTAAATTTTAATTGGTGATTAAATGTGTGTTCGATAACTAATATAATGCGAGCTTTTGTGTTTTTAGTACATTTTGATGTTAAAATATTAGATTTTAAAATGCCTATTCCAGAAAGCCTATGAAGTCATTCAAGCGTAATGAACAGTAACTAACGTCCGTTGACAAAAGAGAGCGCCACCTGGCGTCGTGAAGACACGACTGTGGTACTCTATAGAAAAAATAATTACTTGGGTATAATCCTACCCCCAATTTATGTCAATTTTACGTACTGGCATTTTCCTAAACACAATTCCGGGTATGATTCAACGATTGGGTAATCTGATATTTACAAACACTTCATTATTTTTGGAATATCACAAAATCTAAAGTTAGGACCATGGGACTAGAAGGCAAGCTACGTTGTTAATCCTATTAAAAAAAAAATTTTTTTTTAATTTTTATTGACATCAATTCACAGCCATACAGCATTGCATGATGTTGACAATTTACATTATTCTAACATAAACAATTAAATATACTAAAAAAAAAAGACCATTATATAACAAGCATGTTTTTTTTTTATATAGTTTCAGGGATCTTATATTTAATTAATAAATTTATGATCAATAACATGTGCCAATGTACAAATATGAGCCAAAGTTTAATGTAAAAGTAATACTAAACAAGTACCATCATAACATTAACATTAATAATCACAAATTAGACCAGGTATTCTAACACCTAGAATTCCTTGAGGGCTTTTGATAGTGATAAGGTTAAAGCAAATGCTATCAGACAAACACAACAAGTAATGGAGCTAATGGGTGACAAGAGTACGCAGACGGCAGGTGAACGGAGTGCTTAAGTACTATACGAATAATAATGTGCCTGTGGGGAGTTGCTTAAATTATGCCCATGGTTTGCTGACTAACTCAATTAATTTGTAACAAAATTAATGTTGAGATATTGGTGAAAAATAAACATAAACTATCTCGATTTCCAATAATACATAAACTTACTTTATAAAACCAACAAAACATAAATCACATAATTTAATAATTTTACAGGATGTTCTGACATCTATATGTCAGGAACTGATGTTTTGGAAAAAAATGTTTATGCTATACAACTTTTAAATAATACACTATTACAGTATACTTGGTTGTCTATGCTTTGTAACACTGCTAACTGATTTGTTTGTATATAACTGTACTACTTCGAAAAACAGTACTCAAGTACTGAAAGTGCCTGCAGTCTAAAGAAATAAACAACAACAATTCAAGATGTTTTGTGCATTAGAATATTAAATAAACCTTCATATTCTTATAAACACGTTAACTGCCAGATCTTTGTTAAAGGTTCCTCCCTGTGTGCCAAAACAAGTTTACACATACTTTTTTGAATATTTATCTAGTCATCATCAAAATGATGTATCTAATAAACTGACGAGGAAATATTAGGGGACGAGTAAACTCGTGGGTGGCACTGTGACAGCACTTTTTATTGACTATGCCAAGTGCGAGTTATCTCCGCCATTTGCATGGGCAGATGTTCAAAGGGCACCCCCACTCGTGCCGCTTGAGTTTACTACAGGCAACATAACACAACCCCTTCGTGTCAAGGGGCGTAGGTACGCCCCAATTGGTATCACTCGGTCGGCGTAATAATCTCAACCTATTGCATTTCCTCGTGTGGAATCATAACCGGACCCCTTTTCTCATTGCGGATTGTAATTACCTCGCTCTGTGCACCGATAACTCCTTGGAAATTCTTTTTCCCGCCTGCAACCCCTTCCTCCTCCAATACACTAGGGCGCTACGGCACCCTGCCGCTTGGCTTGTTGGCCACTTTTTAAGAATTTTTAAATTTAGGGACCGATCGTGTGCAACGGTCCATTTGCCTTTTGCCGTAATAAATCACGACCGAATCACACTATATCTGATCATGTGTTACTTTATTGTGTACAGTGTATCTAGGGTGACGGTCAAGAGTGGGTGGGGCCTTATAATTAATTCTTAGCTCAGTAGACACAAATATACATACGTTATTTGTACACTATCGTCTAGGTGTATCTTCCCTAAACTACCAGCCATTGAGTCTGTGGTTCTACAATGTATAACAAATAAGTAATAAATGCTAGAATGCTACCCCGATTTCGACAAGCCCTCAGCAACACCAAGTGGAATGAGTATACTCGTCACTGCCAGCGAACAAGTTAATCACTTATTATTACAAAGTTAAACAATAGCTGGTGACATAAAATTATGCATACACAAGGGGTCGATTTTGAATGGGGTTTATGTCGTCATTACCACTCCAATGTATAGCCCACCACAATGGCACGTGGATGTATATTCATCCGAAGAACCATTAAAATTGGCCTAAGTATGACCCTTTTTTATTATGAAGATTAATTTGTCTCTCTACACCATTAATTACAGAAGTTGACATTTTTCAATTTATACCATAAAGACACTTGGGAATAATTTACTTTATCTACATCCGTTAATAAAGACAAGCATGATTAGAATGTACTATATTTGTTTTTGCAATTTCATCATCCATGATGAAAGTAGCTTGGCTCAGTTGGCTACATTGTGGTAGCCACTGTGTGTGTGTGTGCTGAACTGGGGAGATCTACTGTTCGTTTCCAATCCCTCCAACTTATTACTCCACAAGTCAAGCACATTTGTACTGGTGAATGCTCTTTTTCCTTTTCTACTACTGAACTATGGAACTCTCTGCCCCCACAATTACATATCATCTCTGATCCTTAGTTTATTCAAATCCAATCTTGCAGTAAATCCTTCCTCTTCAAATAGCTCAACTTCTTTCTAACACCTTCCAGCGCCGATAACAAGCCAGTTTTTTTGTTCTTTAAGAAGCACTTTAGAAATGTGTTTTATTAGTAGTATTATTACCTTTGGTTCCCATTTCAATTCAACTGGTGCTCTCCTTGTGTTAGAGGGCTGAAATTTATGCATATTTCAATAGCGCACTGCAATATGGTTCATGTGCAGGTTAAAGAATGCAGTACACTCTTTTTCGCTGCCAATTACCATCAGAAGGATCACATTGGAAATAAGTCTCCAGGGACTTTTATGGGTTCACTTTATCAATTGGTAGACCTACATCTCTTACCGAAAATCCAATCCAAGCTATACAATGATAGTATCAAATTGTACCTCCACACTGTATTTATGTGGATGTAGTTAATATAATTTTTTTGTTCAGTTTCAATTATCATTTTCTTCCTTCTAAAACTGGTGCCATCCCAGACTGGTAAAAGATAGGATAACCTGCCACTGATAGACTAATAAACCAACAACGCATCCTTTTCAATTTCATTATCATCATCACCTTCACTACGGCCATGATCCTCATTATCTCTATTCATGCTCATATCAAAAATTTTCTGCCCACTACTCTTCTATCATCAGTATCGACAACATATAAATTTATATATGAGTTCATTATGGCATCATTGTAATTATAATGTAATGTATTGAGAAATAAGCTTGTATACATGTGCTCTCTTCATTCTTTAATTCATCCATTATCTTAAATTCACTTCAATTGTCAAGAATAGTCACTGACCTCACAATATCCATGGCAATAACCCAAGATAAATTATCGGCTAATGTATTCTAACAACATCCGTAATTACATTATTTCTGGGTAAAGGAACAATCATAAACATTGACATCCTCACGATATAACAACAGTAGTAGTCCTCTAATGTTGTATTTGAATGATTCATGCTGTATAGAGTAGCATTGAGCTAATATTAACATACTGAAATAAAATTCAATGATGAAATTACATACACTGCATAGTTAAGTACAAACTTTCAATTGAAATTATTTTCATATAAAGGATAACATTTTCAAAAAGCATGAGGATGGATATGGCTCATCTGAAATTATTAAATGAAAACACAATCACACTATCAAGTTTGTTATAAAAACATATTTTTATTGTCTGGAAAAAAAAAAAACAAAAAAAAAAAAACCAGAAATTCAAACACGTGATTTGCAATAATGTGGTATGATGTCATATACATGCCAGTAGCCTGGGGTGTAATATGATTGTTGTGGGGACAAGTGATTTTTTTTTTGCATCAACTTTATGAAAATAGATTTTAATCGCTGATCATATTTCTAAGATGCTGTGACTACTTGTAACAAACAATTTAAAAACTAATGTAATTAATCATAGATAATAGAAAACACAGACTGAATTAAATGTAGCATCAATTTCTATCTATTTTTATTCGTATATTCATTTAAAATTTTAATTATCCAAACGATGACAAATCAGTAATTATGAGGATTGGCGCTGTCTGTCTGAAGACTTGAGCAATTATCACAAGTAAACTTACAGTACGTCAACTAATCAGCTAATTTTGTTAATGATGATTTGTTATGATTAAAATGATAATGTTGGCAATGACATAATACAGCAAAGATTGATGTTAATGGTGAATGATGCTGCTGATAATGATGATCATGATATTTATGATTATCTTTAAATTTCCAATTTTTTTTTTCTTCAAATTTTCTTTATTCAACCTATGCATTGTATTTAAAAGCTTTCCTACCAAATATAATACAATTTAAAATACTGTACATAAAAATAAGACCATTATAATAATTACTAGAAGTATAATAATAAAAATTACAATAAATATCACCATACCAAAACCATAAAACCCAAAACACCATAATTATTATTATTATTATTATTTTAAAAAAAAAGATGGAAAGACACACAAAAAACAAAAAAGCAAAACCACTATCACAGCAAACGGCAACAAATCAGGGTAATGATGCTGATGATGCTATTGATGATAATGAATGATGATGTTGATAATGATGTTGCTGGTTAGTTCTCTAAAATATGAATGAATAATGATTATGATTATCATTTTTATTATATAATAAATATGTTAATATATTATAGTATGATGTTGAAGATATGCTTGCTTCTAATTTTTATATTGACATACCTGTAAAAAATCTTGGATAACACTTTAATTCAGCTTTTAAAAAAGAGACAATTCTAATGTGGTCTTAAAATATCGATGATGATTATGATAAAAATAATGATGATACTGATGCTCAATACATGTTAATAGACTCGCGCAGAAACTATTCTGATAATCATAATCAGTGGCGGATTCAAGGAGTATATTCAAATTTTAAATCTGAGAGCGCAATTTCCAGCAATCTAGGTGTCATAATCAAAAATTTTCTTACCTCAGCCCCAACCATGGTGGGGCTGAGTTTGTATGGATCCCGATCTGTGAAAGTACCTCCCCAGGCCCCCATTATTTTGAATTCCTGGATCTGACACTGATAATCATCTGCTGCGATAAATAATGAAACTAGCATTTTCGCAATTTACTTTAAGTACAGCAAAAAATGTTGGGTAATATCTTGTATTACAATGAACTGGGTCACAGGGTTGCCTGCTACTAAAAGCAAGATACATCGTAAAATAACACTAAACATCAGAAACGCAAAGCATTTTAAACCACTGGGGTTTGCTTTAGCAAAGATTAACAAATACTGTAAAAAATGAGTGCTAAAAGTTTTAATCAATCACTAAAAATGAATAAGAACTAGATTCCCATTTTCCATACCAAAAAAAAATGAAAGATATGAATTAGTGGTATGAGGTGAAATCAGAAAACCACTCAATTAATATAATTATTATTATTAAAAAGGATCAACTTTCAATCCTTAAAATGGCTACCAGTAAAACCAAAGAAATAGGAAAAGAATTATTTATAGGTGACAGTATATACTGAATAAAAATTCTCTTTCAAATTTACAATTGAAAGCTAATATATCACAAAGTAAATCAATTTAAATAATGCATTGTAATTTTCAGCTTTCTGAAGTACTTTAGCGAACACAAAATGAAAAAAGAAATACAAAAATACTAAAGGTTATATAAAAAAATATGGTATGAAATAGGGAATTAAATCAATCTTTAAATGGTAATGGAAAATCTTAATGATTTAAATGAATGAATGAATGAATAGAAGATGAAAGTAAAAATAAGAAATAGATGGAGGAAAAGTCAACTCCATATCAACAATCAGAATTCTAAGGTAAAAATATTTTTGATTATGAAGCAAATAAAGATTGAAAAATAACTTTTACAAATTAATAGACTAATCTATGATTGTCGAGTGAATGAGCAATCTTAACATTAGATGAAAACCTAAATTGAAAATACTTGAGTATATCAATCAATAAGGACATTAATTAAAATAATAACAACAGCATTACTACATTTTGGAGTAGCATATTAGGGAATACTGGTAGTTATTTCAGCTCTGGAAGCATATGAATTGATCAATTACATACAAATTACAGTTGTATTCTAAGCAAAATAAAGGAATATTTATAGCAAGAATTTATAAAAATTTTATGAGCTTTTTAGCTTATTTCAGATGAGAATACTAAATTACAGTCACTTTACCTGTCTTCACAAATACCACCAAGAACCTCATTGCAACTAAAAAATTACAAAAATAGTAATTGACAAAATTGTAACATCTTAAGCATTTTTAAACAGTTTTAATTCTACAAGAACAAATATTTCATTTAAAAAAATTAATTTCCCATTTCATATTGCCTCAATATTTTACTATTTACAAAAACAACACAAAATATATATTATGCCTGTCTGTAAAACAAAATATGTGGCTTTTACATATTGGCATATGACTGATGAAATTATGAAGTTAAAAAAATACTGTGCATAAAAAATGGTGAATATATATATATATCCCAGTGGCTTGGCTGTGTATATGTCAACCATTCTCATGGTCAATGACTGCCAAGTGTATTCAACATGATGATAGATAGTGGAACAAGTAACAAGTAAGTAATATTCATAACTCCAAAAGTTATGAACATGGGTATACTTACCATGCAACTTAGTGCTGAATGAATTAAATAGAAAGGATTATGCTGAAATTTTACATGATCTGAACTACATTACATTTTTTACAATGCATTAGAACTCATTACATAAAAAAATGATTTATGGCTTGAAATTAATAGAAATGACTCCAACTAGGAGCCATGAAAATACAGAAAAGTATGTCAGAATTATGAATATTGGCACTTGCATAAGAACAATGTCTACAAAGATCAATTATAGTGCTCTTCCTTAAGTGCTTTTTTTAACTAATCAGAATTGTTGAAAGATGAAAGTTATGAAAGCAACTACTGTAATCAGGGTATGTGATGTATAAAAACTTGTAACCAATCAGAATAGGGAGGCAGATATACTATGATGCTATTGTAGCCAATTAGTGACAGATGAATCTAATAATAACCTATCATAATTGCACACAGAAAAATGGACCAATCAGAGGAGGTGACAGATAGAAAAAAAAAATCTCATCATACACAATGGATAAACATTATAATTTGGAGATGAGGTCAAGATGCAGTTGCACTTTCAATGCAAAATCTTAATAAGACAATTGCATCTGTTATTGATTTTAAGACCTGGATGACATTTTTGACCTCTGCCATATTAGAATTACTATTGACTTGTATAGGATTATATATTTTCTATAATAGATTCATTGTGGGGGGGGGGTGGAAGAGGGGGAGGTGTCTGGCAATTTATTTAAGAGACCAGATGGGTCTATGGGTGAAACTGATGGGGGTCCAGGAGGTGAACCCTTGCTGACTATAATAGAAACCGGATGATTTTGGGCAATTTTATGCTTCTCTTGAGATGTTAAAAACATAATGCCCAGACGTTCAAAAATATAGTGGAAAACACTTTATTTTCTTTATTTTAGTCCGATAATAATTAAATATTGGCAGTAATTTTCAATACTGGATTTAGTAATAGAAAAATAAAATGACCTTTACTTGAATAAACTGTGGTAAATTATAATGATTTTGTAGAAAGCCAAATAGGAAGCTAGGATCACAATAGTTTGTGAGAACAGTTTTCAATTTATAAATCTAGGATATGTACATGGAATCACCATCCATGAAAAACAATTTCCGTTACTTAAATATGTAAACATATATTGTCCAGGTTTATGTTTTGCAATTATTGCTCAATAATTATGGGGACATTATATAGTGCTGGCTCATTTCACAAACACAATCCTAAAACTAATAATTTTCTGTTATATTTTTACAGACATCCATCCAAACTCAAAAGAGACATCATCAGAGAAGTGGATAGTGTCAGAGCAGCCGATGTGGATAAGACCTAACATAATATCATATTCATTCTGAAAAATAATGTTGATATAGAGGGTAGGATGATGATGATGCCAATATTAAAAGTTACCAGAAACTAATGAAACAGCAAGAGAATGGATAAATCTGAATTTTAAGTAAATCCACTGGACTCTGTTTGTAAAATAAAATAAACATAATTTGGTGGGAGAACAGACGTTCTGGTACATCCTGTATGGAGCCTTGACAGAAACTTGATACAACAGGAAGGAAAGGATTTTCTGTGCCAAATGAAACTAACTCAATATGTTCACTTAGACCAGATCTTTCAACACTGGATGATATAATTGCAGAAATAACAAACAATTGATTTAGTTTGAATTTTAAGGATTTAGCCTTGTTTTTGATAATTATTAATGGTGGATGGACATGCATCAAACATTCCAAACAAATTATAGGACATCATTACAACATGCCATAAAAACTACTCTTTTCGACAGACCTAATATTTATTCGAACAACACACACAAACTGATAACCTGCTGCCTTGCCAGATCCCATATTTCTCCCAGTACAGTACGCGATCAATAACATAATTAAGAACGCAATTTCTTCAGCAGTTTAGGTGACAATTCCCACATTTGATGCACCGGCTTGCCACCATCTTTATATCTAATTGAAGGTAATGAGTTGTACAGATGGCCATATGTGCCATGTAATATAGATATTTGAAATGAAATAACATTGTGATATATCCAGGAAAGTGTATAATTGTACAATTATATTTCTCATGGAATAGAAGGACTATCACTATGTAGCTACATTATTCTGCTCTTAATGTTATTTTCCTGTGTTCAATCCCTAGGAATATCTTCATAATTGTAATAGCTTCCTTCTAAGCTAAATGAGTATTTTGATGTGATTTTTAGTGTACTGTGGAGTGTCAATGTACTGCTGTATAGTACATTGTTACGGTGCAAAGTCAGTTAAAGTGTTCTTATCAATTTAAAGATTGACTAGACAAGGTAAATTGTGTCCAATAATCCTCCGACTACAAATATTATAAGAAATGATGTTGTCATTGAGCATGTATAAAAACAAAAATGCCAATTGTCAATTCTTCAAAATAACTATATCATACATCGTACTTTTTCTCTGCTAATCGTTTCCAATAGAATTTGATGTTGCTTCTATGAGATTATTATATAGTTTTACCTTAAAATTACCTGTGCAAGCAATATACCTTCTGTTTGAGATGGTTTCCTGTCTTTTCAATAATCATAGAATATAAGTCAAAATCACGAGATAATATATTTTAAGTATAAAGCACCGTTTTCCATGCCGGAAATAAGAATATATTGATGATGCATTATTTCATGTAGTAGATTAATGTTTAAACGACAATTTACCTGTGCTTTCATTCTAAATGTCAACACTTTTTTTAATCTCAAGAAGAACATTAAAATATTTGTACATGATATTTTTTTCATAGCAAAATACAGATTCTAGGCAATGTAACATTTGTTTTCTGTTATTTAGAATTCATATCAGTGTGTAGACACTAAACTTCAATTTGCTATGATTTATCTTCAACTTGTTTTGTTAACATGTACTTTTTTTTACATTAAAAATATCCATATTTGACACAGGGGCTGAATGCAAATCATAGCATTTAGCATTAAGGAGCCTACCAAAAATTATTCAAAATCTTAAGAAAAATAAAATAAATAGAAATTATGCATTATAATATTTTGAATCTTTTTGAATCAACCAAATAATATTTCAGCATATACTTAATTCTGATTATTTGATGATAGAGAAACAAAACCAAAAATAAATTATACAAAAGACTAGAAGAATTAAATATTTAAATGAGTCTGTGAAGAACATTGTAATAAATGAATTAAATATATTCAATAATGATTAAGATGAAACATGAACTACTGTTTAATAGTCAGCAGAGTCAAGTTGATCCAGTTAAGACGATCCATTATCTCAGACTAAAACAACAGAAAGACAGAAGGATAACAGATTACTTCTGTCTCATTAATTTCTGATTTGATGAGAAAAAAAATAACAATAACATAAGTTAAACTAATAATGAGGGTTGGAGAAATACAATCAGATGTTGCTAGAGAATTCTTTATTCTATTTGTGGTCATACCAGGAAAAACAAATCAAAATATGATTAAATAAAACAATAAATTATTTGAAAAAAATCAAATAAGTTAACAGTGAGACACAGAAAGATTAAAAAAAGGCCAATTTAGAAACAAAACACTTTTTAAATTAAATATGTAGGAAAATTAATTGAGCATCACAGGAGGAAAAATACACTACACAATGAAGACTGGATTCTAGGAAGGAGCATGTTCATCGAATTATGTAGAATGTAAACAGGAATAATTAAATTAAGGAATGATTAAGCCTAAGAGACGAAATACAAGCGTATAAATCTTTCATTAATTTGATTGATCTGCACTAGCTATACAAATGGTCAAGCTTGGCACTTTCATTACAATACATCTTATTTGAACGGTCAGTACACTGACCCACATTGATAACTGATCATTTTAAACTGCGTTCTTTAAAGGCTATCTGAGCAACAATTGTTCTAAATACATTTTCTTGTTAAATATTATGCTCTAGTTCCATGGGCCTACACTTAATCTTGTTGAGATATTCAATTTAACATATATAAAAACAAAGTATTATTACAGTACTATAATTTTCAACCACAGGTGTTGGAAAGCAATTAGTAAGTTGTGTTCCTTCCAACTTTCTTGGTAATTATTTTAACTCGAGGGGCTTGAAGAAATTACTGCGTCGTGACACTATGACAGATTATGCAAGAATACGTTCATATATATTTAGAAATGTGCATGTGAAAATTAAAGTACAGAACCTCGGGGAAGAACATAATCTTAGAAACATGTCAAGTATAGTATAAAGCTCAGTATACAGAATATTGTATGACGGTCAGCAGAAGTATAATTGATGTAGAGCAGAGGGAATTATTTCATGTAAATATAAAATATATATTCAAATTCATACTGTAGTGTAAGCATAAATATAGAACACCAGAATCAAGTAATGAATAGAAATTTTCTTTGGTTTGTAGGCAATGATAGCAAACTATATTTAACAGTATAAGTTGATATTTATTAATTATGATAATGGATAAAATAATTAAAGATTGAATATTATCACTTACTAAATCATCAAAATAAAGCATGGAATCAGATTGTTATTTAGTTTTTGTTTACAAAGTTTGCAGCCATTTCGACCCAAATAATTATTATTTGGGTTGAAATGGTTTCAAACACTCTTTAACAAAAACTATATGTCGAGTACTGTGTATTATCCTCCACAAGTTTATAGAAAACCTCAAAATGTTAATGTTATTTATAGTCAAATAGTTTCATCTGTATTCATATAGTTTCATCAGGTTTGCTCATGACAGCAAAGCTGTTTTATCGATAATAAACCAAGCACAATTTGATGTAAACTTATTATGTTTATTATCATATTTATTATTATGGTTTATCATTGATCAAACACTACAGTTCTAAAATGTTATTTATGATTGGAAATATACAGTGAGATCAAGTTTGCTACCAATAACTCAAGAAACCCACTATGGAAGTTCCATTATGAACTAAAGTAAAAGTAGTAATATAATTAGGATGTGAGATTGTTCATACAAATTGACGAGGATTCAGGAAGAACCAAATCGTGTACCCAGTGGATATAAACAGAAAAGCAGGCAGCCTTCAATGAAGATTGCCATTAAAATAAGTTTGTTGAGTACGGCTACAAATTTATGGAGCCATCGATGATATGGTAAGATTGTCCCTGATATATAAAATGAGTGAGATAATTTAAACCGAAGATGATCATCAAAAACAAAATTAACTGCCTGTTGGATATCAACACAAAGTAGCCTTGACTGAAGACGCCGATACTCCTCAGGTGATTTGCACTGGGTTTTATGAAGGCTATAAGTAAGCCCTTCAGATGTGCATTTACCCCGGAACTCTGGGCAGAATTTGTAATGAAGTGTTGTCAGAATTTGTTCTCTTTAGTCATCACCAAGATGTGAAAACATTCCTTCCGAGTTTAAAAAAAGATGAAGTGATGGATATGCAACTGATTGAACTGACTGATTTTAAACATGGGATAATGTTCATTTCAAGCTTGCGGAAACTCATGTGACAGGAAAAGCCAACAGCAAATTATAATGATAACTAACTTTAGCACCCAGGGGCTCACTCTTAAATATTTCTATACAGGGATCATTTACAGGGTATATTTTCGAGGACTTGGTAGCACAAGTGTGGGAAATATGGGGGGCGGAGTTGCAGCATTTATGGGGTACACTTGCAAGGACTTTGTAGCACAAGTGTAGGAAATAACTGGGGTCAGGGGTGTATCCAGGATTTTTTCTGGGTGGGTTGTGATCATAATTTTTGGACCTTTCAGAGGGAGACAGGAAAATTGATTACAGCGCCACCAGCTTGAAGCGGATGGCAGACTCAGTTCCAGAATTGGAATTGAGATAGATTATGTCACGCGATTGGCAAGGTCTTTGAACTCATTACTGGTACCTCATCAATGCTTTATCATTTATTTCATTGTGAAAAGACCCTAGAAAAAAATGTCTGGAAAAAATGTGGACCTTTAAAAATTTTTTGGGGAGGGGGTTGTACGACCCTACCGACACCCTCTTGCATACACCCATGGGGGTGAAATTGGTAGTTAAACCCTGGCCTATCCTGTGTCAAAGTGCCACAATTTTTCGCACAATATTAGCGGGAATTTCAAGCTAGACTGGGTGCTAATTAAGCCGGTTAAGCCTCTTGCTAAGCCTACCTTTGGTACAGCCACGACATCGCGACTGGACGGAACACTTTTTGCCATCGGGAACTAGAAAATATTGCGCCCTCTTTGGCACTACTGAGTAGCCTTTTCCCTATCATCTTTTAGAGCACAGTGCGAAATCAGAAATTTCAGTAAAATAGGTAGCACAAGTGTCTCATGTCTTGAAGTGGCTGCGGCACCCACCTGTTTGGTTGGTATGCAAGTGAGCTCCCCGGGCTTTAGCATCACTCCTTGCATCAAAAATTTGAAAGGGATTCAACCTCCTTAAAGCAGTGTAGTTGATTTTTCTAACACCCAAAATATTCAAAAACTGGGGGGAGAAGTTGAGAAAAGGGCAGTTTTTCAAAAATCTCAAACTGTTCAAAAAATTGTTTGTCAAACACTCTTTTTGTGTCTTAGTAAAATTAGTTGTACAACATATCAAAATTGTTTTTCCTCCGGAGCCGACTGTAATTCAGAAACAAATTTGTGTATAGACCCCAACTCCCCCACACCAGCCATTTCTGTTTCTGAGATGCTACTGATTTAAAACAATTAATATGCATTACCAGTTACCAGACTATCATCATTTTGAATTAAATACAATTTAGTGTACTGTGAGCAGATCAATAGTCTGGCTAGTAATAATCTGCATGACCACCAGTGGGAATATATTTTCAACAGTAAGGAAAGGTCTCTGAAATAGAAATGCTTTCAATTTGATAGTCATTTTAATGATAAATGTTAACAAATTAATTATCTTTATCTTCTATATAAAGAGTGACTTCATTGCTAATTTATCTTGTACAATGAAATAGAATCTTATGCATTCAGACTTGCTGGATTATAAAAGAGATTGAAAGTCTATACCAAGAAAGAGATTTATTTCTAATGTAATATCAACAATCTGGAATCAAATTGCAAGGTACCAATTACAATTCTGTAATGCTCAAATAAATATGGTGTATCTCTGATTGTTAGGCGACTTAAAAACTATGTATGCAGTAGGGCGGTTCGAACCCAACCTTACAACATAAATCATTGGGCACCATACTGCTTTGTCATGTGAACATTAATTTTGGAAGTCTTCTATCTCTATTCAACTTTAACCTATGGCAACCATCTCAGCTTTGGTGTATCTATTTCACTGGCTAATGCTTTATTTACTATGTGTACCAATACTATTGTGAAATAAATTTATACAGAAAATCAAAGAAAAATGTTTGAACAACCAGTGGGAAGCAGTGTGAGCTACATCCCTTCAGACAAGTGCAGTCTTTTGTTGGCCATGAGTGGTACAACCAAAAAATGAAATATAAAAATTCTTTTATTAGGCATAATGCATTTTTCGTGTATGGTGCATTGTGCAAGGTGTTGGACTTCTGATCGTGAGATCGGGAATTCAAGACCAATGCTCATCGCATTGTTTGTGTCCTTAGGCAAGGCACTTTACCTATGTTTGCCTCTCTCCACCCAGGAGTATAATGGGATAGCTGGTATGATGGTGTGGCATTGAACGTATGTGGTTGTGCATGTAAAGCAGCTTGACTAGGGATACTCCCCAGGAAGCAGAGAAAGTTGCACAAAAATGTGGTTATTCGCCCATGAAGTATCCTGTGACCAGGAAGATACTGACGCCAGCACCTTTGTATATTCTCCGGAATGTGAAAGGCGCCAAATATATTCGAATTCTAAAAAAAAAAAAAATCTCAAACATCTCATGAAATGACCCCCAAAAAAATTGGCCTGATTATTTAGGCGTCAGGGGCCGTCTGGGCCCTACCAGAGCTTCATGTCCTAACCCTATTGGCGCCACCCAAAAAGTTTATAACCCCTATTGGATAACGTTTCCCTGGCCCCCACCCCCTTGAATATATATTTGACTAAAAACACTACAATCCTGAGCTTCCGACTAGAGAAAAACATTTTTAGACCGTCTGCTAATTGAAATGAGTAGCAAGAGGATAGTACTGTAGTTTTCAATAGAAATTTGGTTATTATCTTGAATGCGTCACTGGATAAAGATCATAAAACAACAGATGAAAGATTAAATGGATGAAATATTATGTAAAAGACTGAAACTCAGAAGCTGGAGAAGATTGCTTTGCCATGCACTATGAATATAATGAGTGTCCATCATAGAGATAAAACGTAATTATTTTAGAAAATTGTGAACCATTATTTATACCATAATGAGGCTTGCCATCCCAAAACCAGTCCATGACCAAAAAATTAAAATTTTACTTTTTAAAATTTTCTTAATTTCCAAATTATAAGTTTGAAATGATGGCCATTTACTGGAATAGACTTACTATTGCCAAAGAAAATATGAGTAAAAAGTATTATAGCTTCTTTGTACTAAAGTATACAATACTGCCACATTTTTATGCTAATTACTCAGTTTACTATTAGCAACAGTACACTGGTTTTGGGATAGCAAGCCTCATATAAATAACATTGGAATGATATTACTTATTTTTGGAATAATTACTTATTATACAAAAATACCAATAACATATCTCAATAAGCTTGAGAGCATACAAATACAAGAAAAAAAAAAGGAACATTAGGATCAAATACCAGAGCTTAGTTTTCTTATCCAACCTAATCACTTAAAACATATCATTGTTGAATGCAGTGCTTAACTGAAGGAAATTTTATTTTTCTATTGTATATTATTATTATTACTACTGTATATATATATTTATTTTATTTATTTAATAACTATAATTCTCATAACCAGTAATCCAATGTTATTACAATAGACAAATCATTCTACTGTATGCAGCTGTAGACTAAATGAATTTGTTAATTGCCTTTCGTTCCAGGACTTCCTTTTTTGTTTGCTCTTCCATTGAAAGAAATGAAATAAAATAACTTTGAGCTTCATGGTATAAAGCATTCAGTGAATACATCCACATATTTGAACATACATTTATCATACAAAATATGATATTAATATATAATAGCAGAATAAAATAAACAAGCAAATAATAAATTGAAATACTTTTTCTTTTTTTAACCCCACAATATCAACATACAAAACTACTGTATGTATTTTTGGCTATGTTACAACATATTGCAGCTAGGGAAATAATTGCATTAAATTACCAAAATAATTACCACAGATATATATCATTTCCCTCACCATACGATATAGAATGACAAACTGTAAGGGAAATGAATACTGCTTGAGTCGTGAAATTATGTCACAAAATCTGAAAGAGATCTCCTCTCTTGTATACCTGTGAGAATTTACCAAAATTCCAAAATATAGCAATTATATATTATCAATGATTGATTCCTAAAAGAAATGCATACTTGAGAAGTCAAGAGAATGAGCCACAAGTATAAAATGTTAAGAATTTGCATGAATTACTTCCAACTATTTTAATAGAAACTATACATGAAGCATTATAATTTATCATTCCGTGTTAGACAGTTTCCTTCAACAAGTAGCAGGGCAATTCTTGAAGCCCAAAGGCCACTAACCCACACAATATAATAATTGTTAAATTCAATGCTAAATTTTCATCAATTTGATTTACTTAATTGTACATCTGTGATCATAATAAAATTAGGGTAATTATCATCAAATTAACTTTATTAGAATTGTCTTACATTAGGAATAATAAATATTGGAGGATTATAATCATTCTTTTAATTATTCAATTAAACAAATAAAATTCTGCAATAGATCTCTAGATCTCTAACTAAACCTACTTTATGAGTTTGAAATAATGATTATATGATACACATTCAAAAAAGAAAACACAATAATCAAATAAATAAAACTTAATTAAAAAAAAAACAACTTTATCCATTCATTTTCAAAAGTTTAAAGCCCTGAATCTGAATGATTTGCTAGACCATTATTTTCAGAAGCTATCTCAGATCTAGGTGAATTTTCGACGTTCACTGAAACAACACTTTTTTTTCAGAACACTATTAAGGCGCAGTGTTTATGGCGTATACATAAATCCACCTTAAGGCGACACATATACTCGGAATGAAGTTAATGAGTTGACACTCATTGCTGTCAGTGAGTATTTGAAGAAACTTATTTCATTTAATTAACTTCACCTTTGTTTTTTTTTAGTTTAAAAATAACAAATTCATAGTAGGAATCGCTCATGCCTGCCCCTTACAGTAATCATGACATCTGTGTCTGCAACTGGGCTTGTATAAATTTCACATCAGACATAACATTAAACTTCATGGTAAATAGCATAGGGTTAAATTTAGAAAACTTGAATGTACTCAAAGATCTAAATTACAGGGATTCAAGAAGTAAAAGAGTTAAAGTAAAAAGATATTTGAGGCACATCACTTGATATACGTAACTTATTACAAATGATGCTTAAAATAACTGTTTATAACACGATATTAAATTTAATATATCATCACGGCTGTCCATTTCTGTGTAAGAGAATCTTAGGTTGTGTTAAAAACACCATAAATCTTGACATATAAGGCGACCCTATGTAGAAGCTGAACTCGCACTCAGACCCAAATTATGTTTTATAACCTTTGTACAACCTGACCCATATTTTCAAGTTTCTTGAAAGTTAATCTTTTTAAACACTTTATTTCAAAAACTTCCACTGATTTCAAATGCAAAAAAAATTCAAAAAGGAATAGTAAATGTATTCATGTTGGCTGGAAACCGAAAATAGTTATTGCTAGATCTTTACTACTGGCGACAATTTGTCTTGCGCTGTCATTAAAGTTTGTAAACGCTAACATGATAACTACTAACTGCCCATTAAAGCTCTGCAGAATATATTGTGGCTCAATTGGTATGACAACTAAGCAGGGTTAGGATACTTGGTTCAAATCCCAGCATGATGTTCTGAAAATAAAAACATCTGTATCTATAGACAATTTCAACTGACTTTACCAAATTGAACAGCTTTCCGGCACAATAAAAATTAAAATGTCTAGAGCTGTAATATAATACTGTAATCATAAAAATACATATGGTAGAATCTCAGAGACAATTAAGAGGGTACCAAAAATGTGTCTTTAATAGGATGTAGGGATGTGGGGGTATGTTAAAAGACATATTCTTCCTTGATTGCCAAAAATATATCTTCTAAATACGGGTGCCACCTTAATAGGGGTGTCATCTTAATAGGGGTATCTTATTGGTTTCTACAACATTAGATGTGAATTTAGTTTTATGTATGAACTTACTTCCTACTTCCAGCTGAAATTGCAATAAGAGTTCCCTGACTCTTTGATGTCTGCTTGAAGCTTCCCATGAGTGTATATTCCTTAGCATTTAGAAGAAGTCGTTGGGCTTTCTCTAGGTCCGCAGAGCTAACATTCAGTCGTCTAGTCTTGTCATTTTCTGTATAAAATGATAATGTTTCAATATTATTTTGAATAAAAATAAAATTCTATTGTTGCCTTGTTAGCATATACCTGCTACCATGACAGAATTGGAAATTTAAAAAAAAAAAATTTTTTTTAATGATTTTTTTTGATGTACAGTACATTATTTTCTTTAAAATGTTTACTCACATTTGTAGGGGAATTGTGAGCACTTACCTTCAAAAAGAAGAGCAGGTTCCTTGCTGTTGGTTCCTGGGACTTGAATGACATCTCCCAAGTTGAAAAGTACAGACTCTATTAGATCAATCTCAACCCGAGAATCAATACCAAATCCACATCCTAAAAAAAAGAAAAGAAATGCTGAATATTACTGACAAAACATTTCCAAGATAGGGACTCTTTAGATAATTAAAATAATTAATAAATTAATTAATTTAAATTCTTAATTTATTGTACCTTTGTGATCTTTTAAGGTAAAACATACTGCATTTATATACTGTAGATTAAGCTTTGGATTAGTGAAGATGCTACTGTATGTACATTTGTACTTCAATATTATGTGTTCGGCCCAACAACTATCCTGACACTGATCATCCGTATGAAAGTGGCATAAAGCAGTATAAAAGCAGTATAAAAGCAAGAGTGCATGAAGGTTTTTGGAAGAACGCCGGAAACATCAAAGTTTCAGTGTTAAATCAAAAATTCACTTTGGCTCTCCGACTCCACTTTTATACCTATCTCTGTTTTTCAAAGTAAAACTGTCGTCCGTGTAGTGTATCTAAAGAGGTTACTGTATACTCTCCATAACAGCCAACCAAGGATCATGATCTGAGGATGTTTATATCAGAATCACAGAGAAATTACCATGGCACTGATTATTATGGCAGTGTATAAACTTTTATGAGTACTTCAATATGCGTCATGTAAAGATAAATGTTATGTATTCATTTCACTGCTACATTATATCGATGCCTTAGGAATGAGTTTCAAGTATAGATAAGCCTGGCAATATTCCAGGGGCTACAACAATGGATTTTTACTGAGCGAGTTTATCAAACAAAGCTGCACTCTGTATAAAAGATAAAATACTCAACATAAATTAAATTACTTGTAGTAAATCATTTCCATGGTGACTACTAATCATTATGCTATGCAACTTCTTGGTTGTATACTAATCAAATCATTTTAAAAATCATCAATATTTATAAAAGAATATTACATTCAATTTTGTAATTTATTCAGTGTCTGAGAATTCTAGACATGCAATTTTAATATAGTTACTTGCTCCTTTTTTTTATTCAATAAACAACCAACCAATCAGCAATTAAAGGCTGCCACAACTGTAGTAGAAATTATGACTCTAAAGATAACAAACTATAATAATGACAAACAATGATAAATGATTTTAACTTTTTAAGTTTAAAACCAAGAATCAAATTTTGACTATAAACATCCTACGGGAAAAGATTAGATAATACATAGAGCCAAATATAAAATGTCAACAATAATTCAATTAATGATAATTCAAACAACACAAAATACATGATAAAAAATGCTGGGGATACATCCCCAAATTTTAAGAGCCAAATAATCTTATATTTAGTATCTAGGTATCAAGAAAATACTCAAAATAATTATTCGCTTGAAATTTTCTCTGAATCACACTCCTAAAGTATCAAGTTTTACGGGACAATTGTGATTTGCTGATAAAAGTGACTGCGTTTTACGACTTCGTAATAGCCATATAGGCAAATCACAAACATTTGTTACAGAAAGTGTAATAATACAATACTGTACCTATTGTATAAGACTGGGAGGATACCATGTACGTCAATGACACAACTTGTATACAATCCTAACTTTATAAATTGAGCACCATAAACAATGAACCACTGCCGGGCCCATTCCAAGGCAAGACCTTTTGTATACTGTGTTTAGCGAACTTTAAAACCGCCGAAATAGGCGTTGATTTTGGTAATTTACCGCACCATCCGCCATGAAAAAATGAAAATTTCATAAAAAAATTTAATTTTATATTTATTTTTATTATGCTCCCTGCTCCCCTGAAATCTCCAAGAGTAAGATTTCTTCCTTAATTACATAAATTTAAAGCATTTATCAACTTCATTTACTAGCACTGTTTAATTAATAATCATTAATACAATTTTATTTTTATTTTCTCCTCCGTCTGCGTTTTGGCAAAATCATTTTGCTAAAATAAGAAAAAAAAATTTTTGCGAAACAAGGTATAAAAAGTCTCGCCTAATCAACCACATTGTGTTTTTGAAATTGATATGAAGTCGACTAAAGCTACGTAAACACAAATGAGTTACTTGAATTTAAAATTAGTACCATCAACCTGTGGCAATACTTAAAATTACCATGCACAATGAGACAATTTGAAGAACTGAGACAAGTTCAAACAGAAAACACTCCTATTGTACTACGCAAGATGGCATTTTGTAGAAAATTAGTACTTCAATTTCAAGACATTAAATGTAATGTGAAGAGTGATATAAATTTTCGTTTCTCCAACATACAAACAACTGTTATCAATATTAGGCAACAATGAAACTACAGTTTTATCTTCTGCCATATGTTTTGTCATTGATTGATTTTGGCAATTTCAAACTACAAATATACCATAATGAAGCTTCAACTGCAAGCAAAATAAAAATTCAGAGTAATTTTAAGAATATTAATTATATACCAACTTATTATCATCAAAAACATCAACCTCAATTTAGTTTGTTACTGCAGTTAGAATCAGGATTAAATAAATTATTATTAACTTTTGTCTCCATCTAAAAGAGTGGCATTTTTGATAATTATATAATATATGAAATAACATCTTATTAATCTTATTCTAATAAATATTATGATTAAATAAACATTAATTGCATATTATCAAAAAATCTATACAAATGTAAGATAAAGTAATAATAGTACTCAAAAAACTAATATTATTGATGTACTATCAAATACATTTTTGAAATCACATGAAAGGATCCAAATAAATTATTACTATTAGCTTCCAATGAGAAACAGATCAAAAAAAATAGTTTTCACTGATTTACAGATATTTTACTACAAAAACCCTCAAATTGATTACCAGCCAATTTAAGGAACCATGAATAAAAATACAGGATAGTTGTTATTTTCTGTCTGAAAAATGATGGGGGGGGATTTAAAAAAAAATTCAAACTGTTAATTTAAAGTTAATAAATTACTTAGATATATAAATTATGTAATTCGAATGTGGAATTAAAATCTTCAAATTCTTTTTAACCTCATGTACATCTAATATATGATATAATATGCTATTTAAAAATTTCTCATAAATTTATTATATAAAAAATCTATAACACACGCCATCAGACACAATTTTTTACGACTGCAAAATGTAAGAGTGTGACACAAAGTTTGTGTCGAGTGACAATCGTTTTCAGCTACAACTTGCTCATAATACTACTGTCAACAGACAGGCATTCACAAAGAACAGACAAATTTCTTAGCTTATGCTATGTCAATGGATAAATGTACTATAATGTAGCTCATGCTATGTCAATGGATAAACGTAACATAGCTTATGCTATGTCAATGGATAAACGTATAGTAATATAGCTTACGCTATGTCAATGGATAAACGTAATATAGCTTACGATATGTCAATGGATAAACGAAATATAGCTTACGCTTGTCAATGGATAAACGTAATATGCTTTCACATGTCAAAGGATAAACGCAATATAGCTTTACGCTACATCAATGGATAGACATAATGTAGCTTACACTACGTCAATGGATAAACGTAATATAGCTTGCACTATGTCAATGGATAGACGTAATGTAGCTTACACATCTCAATGGGTAAACGTACTGTAATATAGCTTATGCTATGTTAATGGATAAACGTAATGTACCGGTAGCTTACCCTATGTCAATGGGTAAGTGTAATATAGCTTATGCTATGTCAATGGATAAACGTAATATAGCTTACGCTATGTCAATGGATAAACGTAATATAGCTTACGCACATCAATGGATAAACGAAATAAAGCTTACACTATGTCAATGGATAAACGTAATATAGGTTGTGCCATATCAATGGATAAATGTAATACCTTATGCATGTCAATGGATAAATGTAATATATAGTTTACGCATGTGATTGGATAAACGCAATACGGCTTACGCATGTCAATGGATAAATGCAATACGGCTTACGCATGTGAATGGATAAACGTAATGCAGCTTACCCTATGTGAATGGATAAACTTACGCTACTGTATGTCAATGGATAAATCTAATATAGCTTACTCTACAGATGTCAATGGATAAACATAATAGAGAGGGAGAGGCCATAATTCTTATGTTTCAACCAACACAGATTAAGAATCATAGACTCTCTTTATTTGGAGTTCAATCACTTATATGCATAATCTGTGCATCTGTTTTGAATTGATATTATTATTTCTATCATTGTAGATTTAAAATAAAATTATTATTCACATTCTTGCCATCTGTATTATCATCAACCTGGAGTATAGTACACCTACTGTATATCTATTTTTCATGTTGGCTGTGAAATTTTATACCGATAACTGTCGTTATAAAAATGTTACAACCATTCGTGTTACATTTATTTTATATGTCTTTGATTTATTACCTTAATGCATACACATTTTTACATTCTTTTACTATTTTTCATAATGAAAACAAAAAAACCGTAATGATAATTTTCTCAAAATTTTCCAGGCCTGCAGTAGAAAAATTATTTTGTATGTTTAATTTTTACATGGAAACTCTGATAATAATTAAGCCTTTGATATAGCTTCCCTGTCGCAAACATATGTACAGTAATTTATTACCATATTAATTGGCTCGCTGATACATCCGCTGCAAAATTACTTCATAACATTGTAATTCCTTAATTCAATCAAATTATACACTGTATTATTTGTGTTGCTTATAGCAACCACGCACATCCTATAGCACTGACCTTGAAGGTATTCTTTGGGGAGAAGCAATTAGAGAACAAGTTGATAAATGGATTGATTTTGTCAGGCTTCCTACTTTAAGGCAAGCATTTTAATTGTGTTTCAATTACATAGTCAGTTTTACTTATCGAGGGGTTACATCCAATCCAACTAAACACTGAGTAAAGTAAACACATAAACAATTATAATTTTATTATTGAGGTGTGAAGTATGCATGCCCAGTGATAACTCTCCACACCCCAACATTACCTTGCAACCTGAGGCTGGAACACTACACAAAGAAACCAACATCATTACAGTACACCAAATCCCCCCACCCCCTCATCTCCAAGAAACAGACACACAGTAACTAGGAATTACATTCAAAAAATGCTTTGAAACAAACAAAACCAGCTATAACCAACATTACATTATCCTGAATGATGTACTGTACAACCTTTTGCATTTGTTATTAGTTTATTATTATTATTAATACTTCTGAGAAAAACACTAACAACTATTAGAGTTTGCATCTAGAAATTATGTAGTCTTATTCTTTATAGGCAATTATTATTTTTTATTGCTATGCAGTTGTCGTAATATTTCAAAACATTAAATGCTGTAGTATCTGATGTTGTATACAAGGAATTACAGTAAGCTTTAAGGAATCAGCAGTGAATATAAAAGAGCTACAAGGGAACATGATAAGCAGAGAACATCAGTGGCATCACGCTTGGGTGCTGATGGGGGCGGAGCGCCAGGGCCCCCATGCACGAGGGGCCCTAACATTGTAGTTAAAAAAAAAAATATATACTATAATACCATGGTTTCATTCAATGGGGCCTCGACAGTTTTAAACATTGAAAATACATTGGTCAGCTGACTAATTTTGTGGGCATGTAAGGCTATCCTTATATTGTGGCTACAGTATGCGACAACTTGGGGTTCAAGCAAAAAGTTTCTAATGAAAATTATTGCACGTCTGCCAATTTACTAGTGACAACTATGATGGCAGAAGATAGGTTACCCAAGAGCAATTTACATGGTTTCCAATTGCTCTAACTTCACATCTCTGTAACACAGAGTCATTGACTTGATCACATGAGCAATAAATAAGACCACCACAACTATTCAATAAGGTTGTTGCACCTTCATATACTCTGTGGAACTTGTTTATTGCGATTTTAATGACAAAACATTAAAAAAACATTATACAGTTTAAGAGTCTCTCTCATCTACTGTAAACATTCAATATTTTCTTAATATTGCACTAAAACGGTGTTCACAGAAATATCTAATTTTGTAGTGAGCAAGATAAGATGCTTCCCTGGCAATATGTTCCAAGATATCATTAACAAAGCTGTTCATGATTCCCTTGGCTCTACTGGAGATACCAGTGTCGGGATGAACTTGTAATTACTACAAGTTGTAGGCTGTCAGGCATGGTGTTCCTCTCCAATATTTTAAGGGTGTTGGTTCAATTAAGCGGAATACCAACAATTTTTTTTCCCACATTATTAAATACTAGCCAACGCCTGAGTACCTACTTATGCATTTATGAAAATTAATAATCATAACTATTTTTCTCTCATTATGTTAGTCCTGTGACCTCCAATGCCATTTGTTTATTCAGTTTACTAATTTCACAAGTCTGACAAATTATTATTTTTTTCACATTATTAAAAACTACCACGCAGAAGCCCGAGTACTTACTTACGTATTCATTAAAATTGATAATTATAACTATATTTTTTCTAAGTTAGTCCTGTGACCTCCAATGCCATTTGTTCATTCAGTGCACTAATTTTACAAGTCTGACAAATTATTATTTTTTCACAGTATTAAAAGACTACACTTTTTTAAAATAAGAACCAGTAAAATTTTGCCCAGGCTCAGTGTTCTTATTTTTTGGCCGATTTCAGGCTTAAAATGTTCTTATTTTGTTCTTATTTTACACAATTCTCAAACATAGAAAATTATTATGCTACAGCAATAAACACTGCACTGGAATGTACAGTAGGTAAAAGTGGCCTTGGAAAAAATGCCCGGAAAAAAATGGCCCCAAATGACAGGTATGGTAAGTACAGTACACTGTAAAGTAGGCCTACTGTTTTTCATAGTCACACCTACACATAAACAACAGATATTTTTTGGTTTTCTAGTTTTTTTAAATAAAAATCTCATTTGACATTTTTACCTCAGACTCAATTTGTTCTTATTTTTAAAAATAATTTCAGCCTCAGTGTTCTCATTAAAAAAAGTGTAACACACAGAAGCCAGAGTACCTGTTTATTTATGAAAATTGATAATTATTTAAATGTTAGTCCTGTGACCTCGAATGCAATTTGTTTATTCAGTGCAATAATTTTACATTTGTAGAAAACTACAATTTTCTTTTGATGTGACGCCATGTTTATTGTCTACCTTTTGATGTTCGTGGCATATCAAGACTATAATGTTGTAATTCACTTCATGGCTGAAGGTTAAATATAATCATCATAATTCATAGATGCCATGAAGACAAAAGAAAATTACACACTTTGAAAGAGAATGCTTGAGGTCAATTTGTATCGGTATTTCCCTGGCTTCACTCCTACACCTCACTGGAACTTTCCAGACTACCTCCCCCACCCTTTCCAGACAGCTTAGCCACTCTCCATTAGGCAAATCTGTTTACAACATATGTCTTAATTAGTGATCATATGTATTTAGCATTAATTAATAACGTTGGTAATGATTTTTTAGGATTCGTAACAGCATGGATATTTCTGCATCCATCTGGATACAACGTGACGATGTCAACTTCTAAAAGAAAATTAGGGCTTTGTTTAATTTTTGTCAACAAAACACCACATTGATCGATTCTGTGATTTACTGTATATAGTTTATTAATTATTGTGCAATATAGCTACCTGACCAACTACAAACTTCATTAAAAATTAGATTAAATATATTTAATCTTATTTTCTAAATTTCTATGGAAAATATTTATTAAAATTGCTATAGTATTAAAGTAGAGCACTACAATAGTTGCTTGCTATTTAATTTTAGGGTTATGGGTTCAATTCTCAAGATAGCCAAGGATTTGAAAATCAAATGAAGCACCTGTATAAAGCCAAATAAGATACAGTTTATAGTTTACAGTACACATGAAAGTGAAAGAATGAAAAAACATTACATCATTACAATTACATGCCTTTTGCTGGCAAGGAAACCTCTCAGTGGTTTTGTGCAGTTAAACAAACATCATAAACATGTATGAGAAGAAGTGACATCTTTAACGAGGTATTGCATTGCATTGTTTTGAATCCAAAAGTATTCCTGTCATAAAATTAATTTTTCCTGCGTGCTGGCTCATTGCTGTTTTTAGTTGTGATTCAAAATCGTAACTTAGTTAATATTGAAGGTTGTCCACCAGCCATGACAATATATTTCATATGAAATATTTTATTTTGTTTTTGATAAACACAATACTTAGATGCAGAATGAAATCCTGACAAAATCATACTGAACTGTTAACTATTTTACTATTTAAAGTTAAGTTTGTTAAAGGCAGCCTCCGGAGGGGGAAAAAAAGTTGATATGTTGTATAACTGATTTGACACAAACAGGTAGTTCGACAAGAAACTTTGGAACGGAATGAGAGACTTATTTTTGAATATTTAAAAACTAGGGGAAATGGTGGAAAGGAAGGTTATGTTCATTTTCTGTCAGTTTTTAAATATTCATGAACCTGTACTCATTACGATTCTTGACTTTTCGTCAAACAACCTTATCGTTTCGTAAACTTCGTCCACACTATCAAATTTTAAGTGACAAATAAATGTGATAAGCCCATATTTGGGTGTAATATGACATAATCATGCCCATAATTTGTCACATAAAATTTGACAGTAGGCCTATGGATAAACTTAAAGAAAAATCAGTTGTATACCAACACTTTTTTCCTCCGGGGCCTGCATTTATAGGCCAGGGTTTCACTTACAAAAAAATAAGGGGAGTAGAGCCTTCAACTAGAGGGTTTATAGGGCTGAATATACAGTATTCAATTGGGAGTACTGTACTTCTAAATTTCATGTGGCATGATGTTATATTTCACTTATTGGCAAACACAATGGTTTAGCATTTGAATAATTAAATTGGCATAACTTGGATCACAAATGAAGGATTAACCTTTAAATAAATATTAGATCAAAAAATGTCCACAGAAAACATTTTGTATTTTAATTTCTACGACTAATTTTTTTTTCTGACCTCTATTGACTTTTAATAAAAATAATGAATAAAAAAAACCTCAATTTAGAATACGGACATTCACTATCCACTGTGCAACTATTTATATTATTTTAATAATTTCCTTTGTTCTTGAACATCAATTTAGAATACAGTCATTGTTTTTGTGAATTTTTATCAAACCTTTATTATTATTAGTCACAACAATTTTGATTGGTTCATTTTGAAAAACACTGTCAAGTTCATCAAACGTAATTCCAGTTTAAATCTACAAAGCTTACAATTTCCTGTACAGTAACACACTTTAAAATTTAATGATCTCTGAAAAAAGGTAGGTTATAGACAATAGGATACTGTTTCTTATAACACAGACAGGGCCTTAAAACAGTTTTTTTTTAAATCCAATTTCCCCACTTACAATCACATCTGCACATCATATACCTCACATGTTCATGAAGTAAAACACAGATAGGCATATCTAACAGGATAGATAATACAACAAAGTAAACTGGTGTCTAAAAAGACAAATTAAAGAAATATTGTTCTATTTATTTAATGAAAAATATATCTTTATTGAATTATTTTCTCTAATTTTTTTTTATTACAAAAAAAAACCAAAACAAAACAAAAACAAAATCACAAAGGCAAAATTGAATGCAAATATAAGATAAAAATGAAAACTCCAACGGAATTGCTGTAAAGCAAAAATTATCGTCTTCAGATTGCTATGCAGCACTACTTCAATAACCCAAAGCTAATGGTTTGGTGGCCTAAATGATCATGCATAATCCCTTTAGTTCACTATTACATAAATTTAGTCGTGTTATCATTTCTGAAATATATATTTGTAGAAAAAAAATCTGTATAGAAAGATAATATTGTATTTAATGTCCTTTTTTAAAGTGAATATGAAACTGTATTATTATACACATTTGAAATGGAAAACTAAACTAAGATAATAATGAGCATTTAGATATCATTTTTCATTTGAAAACTCATATAATGTAAACAATGAAGTTAAAGTGGTAAGGTCTAATGATTCTACAAACTGCGCATGGTATATGCATATCATATGAGCTACTAAAGACTTCAACAATGAAGATACCATACGATAGTCCTAAATTGGTAGGACTATAAAAAGAAATTAAAACATACCTTCTTTGCAGAACAGAACCAAAAACAATGTAGCAAAAATCCAGGTAAACCTCATCATGCTACTTAATATGAATTTCAATTTTCCACTTCTCCAACCGTCAAACACAACTATTAACAAAAATCCTGAATGAGAAATAATATTATTCAAGTATCTCAGTGGTAGTTTTATTTCCGACACAATTCCTCCAAAAGCCTGTGCGATGACAATGATGATGAAGATCCTACTGTTTAAGACGCATGTATTAGCACTACCTCAGTATAGCTCTCCAATTTGTTCCACAGGATGTAAGGTGTCATAGGCTTTATGTGCAAAAGTAACGCCCACATAATGGGATATTCCCATTACGCTCATAGGGGTGTCCAACCAATAATAAAGTTCACAATTTTCACATGTGAAAAAAACTTGATATGATCTTGGTGTGCAGTAGGTTATTTTCACATAAGAAATGGCTACAATTGCAATAAATGATTGTTAAATTTTAATACATGTTGAAAAAGTGGCTCATAACATCAAAATTAAAAGTAAATGAAGATTAGAAAGATTTACTTAGTCAAAAAATATAATATTTTTTGATAATTTGGTTTGCACTGTATTAGAAAAATAATTACAGTAATTACAATGGAACAAAACAAAATGAATAAAATACTTAGAAATACAATATTATCGTATACGCAGAATGGTAGAAACTGAATGGAAAAGGACAATTATACTCATATAAACAAATAAAAATCAATGTTTTTTTTATTAGAATGTTTTGAAAAAGGATGTTTTTTTAGTGGTTCATATTAATAAGACAACGCTAACAATATTATGAAGGTAGCAAAACAGTGATAAATACAAATTTAAAGTTTTTAACAAGCTGGTATATATCAGTGATATGAAAGTGTAGTATTGTTAATTAATCATATTATGATTAAATATGTATATAAATAATAACGAGAACACCAAACAGTATTAATGGTTATTTAAATATTATGTTAATATTAAACCAAATTTAATATTTACCATGTCTAATAAATACATTTCACTGGTAATTTACTGTATATGGAATCTCCACAAATCCATCAAAACTGTTCAATTTGTGTATTCAATGTTTTTTCATCTACAAGGCCTGAGGACAAATATATTTTAAGTAATTATGTTGCAATTTTCGAATTATATTGAAAATATATGTAATGTTATTTAACTAAAAAAAAAACAACAAACAAGTGACCAGCACAAATTCGCACCATTAAGCCGCACTGTAAAAGTATGTAGGCATCACTGTACAGTATTTTGTAATATTATGAGTCCATGCCTACATGTATGTCTTGGCAATTAAATTTATTCTAAATACTCTACCTTCAAATTGGCGATGCATCCTAATTTACTATCAATACATAGAAAGTTAAAACTAGACTTGCATTAGCATTTTTAAAACAAATTGCAATTTAATTAGGCAAAAGGCAATCAAACAATGTTGGCTGTTCTCACATAGGATCTGTTTTTTAGGAAGGTACCTGGTATTTCTGAATGCCAATGCACTGACTACAATAATTAGCTGCAAAATTATAAAGCTCCCAAAGGAAGCCAAGTATGCATTTAATACTGTGTGTTCGATCCAATTATGCATAGAGATCGATATATCATTATATCAGTCACACGGAAGTTGTCGCCAAGCCTGTAATCAAAACATATCTGCCTACTGTAGTGCCCACATCCTAGCGTCACCAGAATTACTTCAGGATGTTACAACTTTCCCGTTGTGGGCGTGTCTGGGTTTCAAGTTTCTTAGCAACCACAACAGCACTTTTTCTTGAAAGGGTCTACATAGTGTAGTGTTTATGTTATGTCAATATGTAGCACATGTTGATTTACAGATATTTAAAATCAAAACTAAAGTACAAACAAAAAAATAATGACTATGCAAGGTATGGTTTTCATTTCTGTTTCTCTCTTCTATTCATAGTCCTGTAAACCAGAAGGATGAGGGAAGATCCTACTGGAATCAAAAGTTGCACTTAAATTTGATGAAAGTGTGAAGTGGTTTAGTGTTTGTTTACAGTTTCCTGATAAGTTTTTTGACTGGCTCTATTTGGTACTCCTAGACTTGTTTCTGTTTAATTTTGGTGCGTAATCATGGAATAAAGTAAATTTTCCCACAATTTTTGCTAATTCAAATTTCTTAAAGCAGAAATAAACAATAAAAAATATAGTTTCTTGCTTGCAAAATGCTCCCATAAAAAGTTAAAAAATGGAATAAACAATATTTTTCAGGCCAGTTCGGTTAGTGGGACCACCTTATTTTCCCATTTAGATATTAAATTGATTCCCAGCAATACTCAAGTTGGTCATGGGCCTGTACTCAATCGTTCCATTTATTTATTTGGTGCCATATTGCCCTTTAACTGGAAAAATAAGCAGAAACAGAAAAAATATTTTAGACAGGAAGATGATATATGAAAGATAAACAATTTAATAAGGATACCGAACATCATGTTATATACTGTAGGTGAGTATTGGTTGCTGACTCTCCACAAACTAAGCCACAAAGTTGAATAACCTTTTAATTAAAACGATAGAAACATTCTTACTTAGAAGGGACAGTCCCTTAGAACTACAGTAGAATCAGACTACCATAGAGAGAACAACTTAAATAGAAACATAGAGTATACAGAATGTAGGTAGCAGAGTGACCAATAACAATAAATTTCAAAATATTGACATTTTTGTTGAAAATGATGTTTGACTATGTTAAAAAAGATAGTGGCAGGGGGAAAACAGAGGGGAAGTGTGAAGGGGGAAAGATGAAAGAAGGAAAGGAAAAAGGAAGGTGTATCAGAGGGAAAGCTGTGCCACAAAGCCAGTGGCGGATCCAGTGGGGGTTCAGGTGATTCGGACGAACCCCCCTCTGTAAAGAAATGTAAAAAAATACTACTGGGTCCTGGCTTACAAAAGGCATGCTGAAACCTCAGGGGCGGATCCAGAAATTGTCTACACCCACCTCAGCCCCAGCATGGTTGGGGCTGAGGACGTGAGCAAATTTTAAGAATATGACCCTCTAGACGCTCGAAAATGGCACTCTCAGATGGTAAAAATATGCTTTTTCAAAGCAGTGTTCCTCTACAAATAATTACTGACTTCCTCTCAACGTGAGCTATGCTTCCCTTCTCCCTCTCCCCTCACGGGCATCACAAAGGTCTAATCAAGGACCTATAGTCTATTCTATACTGGGAGTCGCAAAGCAAATTATGATTTTGGTACATCTAGATGCACGGAAATGACACTTATTCAGACTCCATTTAAAAAAAAATGTTTACAAATGCAGGGGTCCTGGTCGGGGCAACCCAACCCGCTGGATTAATATATGTCCTACAGTTGATGTCAGTGACACATTATGCTGTCTTGTATCAGCAAAGCCCTTTTGGATCAGGGTGCTATAGAGCGAGGACCCTACTGGACAATATGGGTAGGGGCACCGAAAGGCGCTCCTAAGGATCAGTGGCCCTTGGAGCAAATTTTGAGAATAGGCTCCTCTAGACGCTCGGAAATGGCACTGTCGGACGGTAAAAATGCTTTTTCAAAGCAGTGTTTCTCGACAAAATTATTGACTTCCTCCCGACGGCAGTGCACCCTTACTCGTCTGCATCTGCAACGCATTTGGAAAAGTTGAACCAGGTTCAACCTTCCTGACAACTGTCGGCGACTGTCGCCGATAGGGTGAGCGATTATATGGAAACTGAGCTTTACCTTATTGTACATAATGGGTTCCCTGAGTGGGCGGGGTCATGGAAAGAAAACGTTATGTTTGCTTGTCGCTGGAAGATTATTTTAGATGTTAGGGTGGGGGGTGGTTTGCAGCAGTCTTGGGGTTCTCCTAGCTTCGCAAAGTTTTGTTTTTTCTAGATGCTGAGAAATGCACTTACGTGCATTACGAGACTCCTATTGATGAATACACACTGAATTAATAGATTTCCCCCATTTTAGCATGGAAAATTAATAATTGTGATGATGAAGATAATGATGTGATGATAAGGAGAAGGCATCGTATCAGGTGACGACAGGCTCCTGTGCAAGGTTAATTAACAGGCCCTTTGATATGAATGTCAACCGAGGCCCGTATCCCGATTTCGTCGTCACATTTTCAATGCACAAAATCGGACAACAGTAATTATCTATAAGTTATATAATCAGTACATTCTCGACTGTCATGAAAATATCATATATCTAAAAAATTATGTTATATGCATGCTCGGAAGCGGAAATTATAACCTAAAAGTTTGATGTATGTTTCATGTTGTTTGTTGAATGGTCTTTAATGATATTATATTCTAATATGACCACAACATAAGGGAGAACACTTTTTCACCTACAAAGTTCAGATTCATATACATTTATATTTCCTTAGGCCTAAATCATAAGGAAGTCCGCTCTATATCCAAATTTTAGGAAATTATACGTTTTATGCATGCACTGACGTGGGAATTTTGTTTTATGTTGTTTGCTGAATGGTCTTCTTTAAAATTATAACAGTTTAATATGACCACAACATAAGGAAGTTTATTCTTTAAATGTTTAGTAGATAGTACAGAGAATTATCATTGTTTATCAAAATCATTATACACATGTTAAATCCAATTAAAAAAAAAAACAAAAACAAAAACGTTTTCAGTGCACGCGCCGACGTGGAAAGATTAACCTAATAATCTTGTTAATAATGCAGTTCTAAAATTAATCTTATGACCACAACTTTTAAGTTAACTTCAGAAAAAATAATAATGCATTTTCATTGTACCATCACCAGCTGGGAAAGCAATTAAATATGAATAAATGTCTTCTGTGATTGGTTGATTGCCAAAATTTCTATGCTTAGTGGTTGGATGGTCGGATATAATAATGCGTAACTCTGATAATAATTTCATATTTCGAAAAATTGTTTGGAGTATTGATCACGTTCCATGATAGATTACATCCACAGGGTGCCCCTAAGCCAAACTTTAAAAATTAAATAAAATGCGTTTTTCCGAATTACGACAGACTGAGTAGATCAGGCCTACTGGTTAAAATGTAAAAAATTAAGATTTTATTTTCAAAATCACAAATTTATATTCAGTACATTCTCGACTTTCTTGGAAATGTGGACCGTATCAAATTTAGTTGGGTGCGTTATACACACTCTTCTTAACACCCCAACTATTGGATATACGGGCCTGGAAACTTTACATTTTACATGCCAATTACAGTTTTTATATGCTTATTAGATATCTTTTTCCACTTCCAACACTGTATGATTTGAAATTTACATATCATTCACGTTGTTGCTCTTCTTCAGATCAGATTCTCAGTGATCGGTGGTTATTTTTGACTTTCGTTTTAGATATAGCCCTAGGTCTACAATTAGGCTAACTCCATGTTTTGTTTTTTTTTGTTTTTTTTTAACGAATAACATTCGTTAAAATAGTTAAATAATAAATTTGGAATAACAAAATATAATAAAATTATATATGCCTTTCAATAGGTTATAGGAATCAACGCCGAGTATCCCTATCCTCCCTGTGATTGGTTTCGTATTAACCATAATAGATAATAATAACAATAATAATAATAATAGTTCTATATTTAGTTCTAGTAGCCTACCTAGTCCTAGGCTACTCTACTACTACCTATGGTAGGCCTAAAGTTAAAGGCAAGCACCACAAACAAGGATCCATGGACCATTATATGGCAGACCAATGCTTTTCAATTATAAAATTTAAATCTGCATTATTTAATATTATTATTAGGCCTCTGGCTAGCCTAACTAGGCCTATCTATGTCCTCACCTGCGATGGATTCATGAGATGTAACCATAACACTACTTTACTAGGGTAGATCTAGGGGCCTATTCTAGGCCCTAATCCTCGTGTAGGCCAGGCGGCTAGGGCCTACCTAGACTTCTTTCTTAGTTAGGCGCCAATTTCGAATATCAACACGACGAGCTGCCTCAGTCAGATGTTTTTTACAACGTCGTTACACACCAATCGCTGCGGTACTTATACCAGTCAATTGTTTCACTTTGGATCTAATAAAAAAAAAACCACACATTTTCTATTGCTTTCAAAAAATAACACTTTTATTTTTTTTGCTTTTTAATTCAAGGTCTAGGGCCTAGGCAGGCCTACTTACTAACCTTTTCTGGATAGTTGGTGACAGCGTGACCACCAAAGACACTAGAAATACAAGATAGAGTTCTCGCATTGTAAAAATGAGGCGCAAGTCGTGCCCAACGTAGGCGGCGCCCTTCTTTTTAACCATGCAAGTTTCCTATACTTCGTGCCCAACGTACAGGGCGCCCTTCTGTTGCTAAGTATATCCAAACGCAAAAGGCGCCTTTCCTTTTCCACTAATGGAGGTAAACTTTTTCACTAAGAGTGCGTCCGGCCATGCGATTCTGCTTCTGGATAGTTGGTGACAGCGTGACCACTCACAATTTTTGATATATTATAAGGCCAGGCCTACCCAATGGCAATGACTGGGTCGAAATTACCCAAGATTCAGCAAAAATTGCCCAAAATTACCCAAGCTTCCTGAAAATGCATTAAAATTTGAAAAAAAATGTGTTTTTCGCATGTATAGTTTTCCTTTTAGTTCAATTTATAAACCATTTTTTATTGTAATTGTTTGTGTTAATTATTAAAATTAATATTCATGAGATGATAATACAGATAGAAAAATACGCCCTCAGTCGGCCAGTGTTATCAGTAGATCAGTGATCAAGTTTTATGTAATTATGCATTAATTAGGTAAGATCAATGGCAACGCAAATCACAAATAAACAATTCTGAACCTATGTTTATAGCAATTAACAGTCAATTAACAATGGTATGTGCACTTCGTTGAGTTTTGCTTACTTGAATGGACTGAAATATACTTC